>NW_026695382.1:0-70012 GCF_029851405.1 Lichtheimia ornata
CTGTGTTGCCATGGCAATAGAGTCGCGTTGGAATCGCGCGTGTTGTTTGTTGTTGCTTTGGGATCAAGAACGCTTGGAATGGAGAACGTTGCCAATGGTCTTCGAGCTGCCTTTGTGATTACAGCTATTTTAATTTGCTTGTCCTCGTATCGTTATCGCTGTGGTCCATACCTCACGTTAGTGGTATCTTGCAGTGTACCGTGTTTTCGTCCTGCTCCTGCTCGCGATACCATACAAATGTCGATCAAGGCACGTGCCTCTGGATAGCATGCATCGTCTTGACGTGAACGCAACAGAGATATCATTAGCTGTTGTTTGTATCAATAAAACGACTCTGATGGCCATTTACACGTGCAGACAATGATGGTAATAGCCTTTTAACTCACCGACAATAATGCAATCTCCTTGACAACATGGTCCGTGCACTCTTTAGCTGACCTTCAGCAATCATCCATTTGTGCAACAAATGATCCATGTCTAATCTATTCCTCCGATATAATAGCATTATCCATCGTAATGTATGGTGCACATGTTGCTATGACAAGGTTATCGTTGCTTGGGTAACAACAACGTTTGTACCGGTCTGCGGTCTTCTAATATGTTGGGTTTATGCCCTTGTGGCATAGGACAATTCTTTGTCGTGTCGTGATTTAAGCATTGGATGTAGATGTGCAGGTAATGACAGGGCCCGCTCAAATGTTGTATGACCCTCGCAGTATATCCAATAATCCAGGCAATGCTTTCCAGCAGTAGCGTTCTTCTCTCGCCCTCACTTTTCATATTTGTGTATCTGTCCTTATCTTAGCGCATCCACCATTGCACCTGATAACCCATTCATCCCTTCCTTGTTTATATTTTTTGTCATCAATCAGCATACGGATCATGGTTCAATAGTTTACAGTAGTACGTGCTTTTATAAAAACGTCAACGTCCGCTAGCTACAATATCTAGCTATGCACCATCAAGAAGCATCCCGTCCAGCAGATCCATTTCAATCCCATACAGCCAAGGCGATATGTACAATGACCTTGAAGCTATCCTTGATCCTTCCCTTCATCTCCTTACCATTATAAAATCCTCCATGCCATCCAGCATAAGTAGCATCAAGTAAGACCAGTGTCGGTGCCTCATGTGCCTTCGTGTTTGTGTCGATGAATCTTGTAGATAAGGATATACAATCAATTCTATGCTGTCAAGTGCTTCCAACCATAAGCTCATACCATGCCTCTGCTCCATTATCCGAAAAAGATCGAGTACTCCAATCCCCCATCCATGGCTGTAAACTGCTTCTCGTGAAAAAATAAGCCTTCTCAACAATGCCATCCCATCCATCATCATTCTCGGCCGCATCCACATGACATGATGTATCCTTACTGCTGATGACGCGCCAAGTAACCAAAGCAACATTCCAGGACGCCAATGTCCTTGATTGCATCCATCCATAACCATTGCAAATCCAATACGTTGGTTTAAAAGAGCCATGTGATCGCTGCTGATATGCTTCCTTTCCCATCCTGCTGTTGATGTATCTCTTTCTTGGTCATTTTCCATCGCAGCTCAACCAGGCGAAGAGTGCTTGTATTGCAGCGTATTAGATAGCTGATATGGCATCATCCATAAGATCCGTACGTATTGAAGCAAGTTGCTACACGTAACTAAAGCTGCTTGTGTACAATGGCTAGCTGCTGTTCACGTGAAAAAGGCTGCAAGGCAAAAACGCTGATTGAGACAATGAAGACCTTGCTAATGGTAACAGCTGCAATGAATGCTGTTGCGGTTGATCGTGGCAGAGGATCGTGCAAGAGAGCGTGTCGTATCGAGAGATGCGTGTGTTGTAGAAGAGTGACAAGAAGGCTGTGTACACGCCATGGACTTGCCATCCAGTCAAAGGCAATCGGATCAAGGCAATTGTAGGATCGACATGATGGGTTGAAGCAGGACAATCGTTCGCAGGTGGTAATTGTATACTTGAATGGGCCAACAGTTGAGAATGGGAGGAAGAGACAAGAAGTTGTGGAGTGGAAGAAGTGGAAATTAAATAGGTCGGACACCTCTTCTTGTATAAATGCATGAACACTGTACATCAATCCTTGATTATGAGATTGCTCCTCTCGCACCTCAAGCTTTTACACAAGATGCTCTTGGGCATGCTGATCAACACTGTCTTTATAAAGACCCACACTTCACGATGAACGTTTTGAATGGCTGTGTCCAACGATGATCTAGGTGGGGCCATCCTCATAGACCATCTTTTTTAGTAACAACCAAGTCTTACAAATTCAATGCAAGTTTGCTCCAAAGGAAATGACAAAGGATCAAGAGCATTTCAAGTGTGCATATTCAATAATCAAAGGCAAACCATGCCAGCATATGATTGCAAAGAGGATAATCCTTTATGCAGACAGATACGTTACTCCGAAATGGAAGCTTGTCATTTTCACCTACCCTCATTCCAAAAGTCCTATTGATAAATAGGCCCACCCGGTAGCCTAGAACAACTAAGAGAAAACATCGCCCTGCTTTTCGTTGACCGTTCTCTTATAATAACCCCCGGTACGTGTCTTCCTCTCGTCTTGCCCTTCAATCAAAAAGTCACATGATCTCATTCATGAATGAGCAAATAGGTGCCATGCAGTCATTTACAAAAGTCTAACATTCCTTCTTTTTTAATCACAAGACTAAGCGAGTCGAAATGTAAAATGGGTCTATGCAGGTAATATGTTGTCTACTTAAGCAGTAGCCTCCTATAAGAGTGATAAAAGAACGGGATCAGCATGTTTAGCTTTTTCGAAAAGAGTAATTTCATCGTTACCTTCAAGTAGGCGACAACGTCAGCACGGTCCTTGGGCTTCTTGAAACCAGCGAAAGCCATCTTGGTACCAGGGATGTACTTCTTGGGGTTCTCCAAGTACTATGACAAAGCCTTCAATCAACATGATCATCAAGAAAGCATCATCGTATCACACTTACGTCGAACATGGTTTGGTCGTTCCACTCAACACCCTTGTTCTTGTTGGCATCGGTGTAGGAGTAGCCAGCAGCTTGACCGGACTTGCGTCCAAAGACACCGTGAAGGTTGGGACCAACCTTGTGGGGACCACCCTATATGCAAGCCATGTTGTATCAGTATCATCATCACCACAAGATTTTAAAAAAATGATCAAAAATCAACACATACAGCCTCAACGGTGTGGCATTGAGCGCAGCGGGTCTTGAAGAGCTTGGCACCAGCAGTAGCGTTACCTTCGGGGACAGCCATTTTAGATAATGTACGAGTGGGGGGTTGTAGTAAAGAAGAGTAGTGAAGAAGAAAGGAAAACAAAAAACACAGCCGTTACTGCTAATTATTTTCTCGACCCGATCGGGCCTGCAGGGGCAGGCAAGCAAAGCAGCAAAAGTACCGCTTTTGCAAAGTCACAGCCTTTGTGAAACAAGTTCAACACCAGCTATCGTATCATCATGCGAGTTGCGAGACTCAATGGTCTTGGCTGGAATTGGTCCAATGTAAAGAATCAATTCATCGTGTAAATTGGAAATGTGAAAGCAATCCCTTTTTTTTACACGTGGCTAAAACGTAAACAATAAACATTGGTGTCATCACATGCCATCATTTTTGTATACAAAGAGAAGTTTATTTCTGTAATCTCGATAACAATCAACCCCCCTAAAGCAAGCAACCAAATATAACCACCCATTCTCATCCTATGGAAAATCCCATGCATGTGCCATCCTTTCCCTCATTGCCACGAGCTCAAGTTCACTCAAGCACGCTCCTAATCTTCCATTGACAGGGACCTCGTAAAAGACATCAAACCTTCCACCCAACCAACTCACTCACTCACTCACTCACACCTTCCCATGTCCTACGAGTTGAGAAGTACCTAAATACCAGCACTAGTTACTTCTCCCCCAATGTCCCTGTCTAAAAATCGTGGCATTCATCGCGACGCAGGCATTATCCTGATCCGCTAATGAGGGTAAAGTCTCAGCCGCACACTGCAGGTTTCCCTAGCTAGACGTGCAGCACCCCTTGAATTCACGATTTCAAACAAGCACGGGCTTATCATTCCATCTACTTTCATCTCGTATCCCCAACATGTTACAAAGAACATGAAGCGAAGGAGATGAAAAGTCGACAGAAGACGGCACCGTGACCCCAGCAGTTTGTGGTTTTATTCTATACTAATAAAAAGAGTAGTGTGTGTTGTGTTGTAGAGTGTACATAAGGAGGATATCATATACCTGGTGAAAGCGTCCATCATTTGGTGCCAAAGACGCTGTCCATCTCTTCAAGTGGCTTGCATTTGGTTTCTGGAAGGAAAAAGGCACCCACCATACAAACGATACAGCATGCACCGAAAAAGAAATAGACGCCTGATACGGTGTGTTCCAAAAAGAGTGGCATACAATAGGTGATTAGGATAGTGAAGCCCCAATTGAAACCAAAGCACAAGCTCATGCCCTTGGCACGAACACGCATGTTGAAGACCTCCGATGGATACACGTAGGTGGTGATGCCCCAAGTCAATGCATAGAAACCAGTGAAGAGATAGATGAAAGCAATAATGGTGTTGGTGGCATTGGTGTTGGTAATGCTGACATCGCCTGAAACAGGATCCACTTGCGTGTAGACTTGAAAGATAGCGCCCACAATAAACATGCTGACGCCCATGGCACCTGCACCAGTGATGAAGAGGATACGACGGCCCAAGGAATCCACCAACCATTGAAGAGAGACACCAGCGAGCACCAATGACAACAAACCAGTACCACCTGTAGCAGCAATGGATGATGATACATCCGACAAACCAGCAGCTTGGAAGATTTGAGGTGCAAAATAGGCTACAGGAGGATGCTTTAGTCATCATGCTCTCATCCCACGGTCATCCTCTTCATACTTACAAATAGCCACGGTACCAAGGAAAGCTGTTCCAATGCCAACAAACAAGGCCGAGAAGAATTGTTTACGGTTCTTGCGTTCAAAAAGCTCGAGGTAGCTACGTTTGCCAAGTGATTTTTCGAATTCCAATTCGTCGACGATTTCCTGGTATTCTTGTTTGATGATGGGATTCTCAGCATCCACGTCACGCAATGATACCAAGGATGCAAGAGCTTCTTCTTGACGACCACGATAAACAAGCCAGCGAGGGGAGTAAGGCATAGGCAACATGCTCAATCCAAAGATCACTGCCAAAAGACATTGCATCATGTAAGGAGCACGCCATGACCAATCGGTACTCAAGTGGCTGGTGCCAAAGGTAATAAAGTAACCAACGACTTGACCAAAGAGACTCATCAGGGTGAAGAAGCTGATCAAACGACCACGAATTTCTGGTGGAGCGATTTCAGAGTGGTACAAAGGAATGGCACTAGAAGATGATAGGTGTGAGAATCATATGGACCCATCTACATCTCTTTTTTTTCGATCCACTTACTTTGTCATAAGACCAGCACCAATACCAGCAACAAGACGACCTGCCAAGAACAAGCCATAGTTATAGCCAATGACCATGAACATGTTGCCAATACAGAAGAATGTGGCGGACAATACTACACTGTACTTGCGACTCAATCGATCTAGTAGTAGTAGTAGAGAAGAAATTAGCCCATCATGCAGCGGGCAATAAAATAAAAGCATGTATATACACGTACCGCATACAGGACCAGAACAAAAGGCTGCTAATGCCGCCGTCATGAGGAAAAAGGCCAACATGAGACCTTGAAGATAGGCAAGGTTTTCGGGAGAAAAAAAGCGGTTGACAAACGGTTCCATGGTAAGCACACCACTGGTAGCGCCAGTGTCATAACCAGAAAGAAAACCACCGATGGCAGCTACAATAGCTGAAAGGTAGACACCCTTGCCCCTGCCTACTGGAGGAGGAGGGTGCTGAAACTCATTGCTGTCTTTGCTTGTAACACTGGACATGTATGGATGTGCGCACAGATGGTGGGCCGTAAACAGTAGATCAATAAAACAAAAGCAAAAAAAAGGGGGTGCAAAGAGATAAATAAATGCCCTTTGAATCTAGGTGGCTTATTGAAACACCCTCACACACGCACAAGAAAATCCCGCTGCTGCTGCTGCTGCTGCCATATGTACACAGACCAATTCGGCTATTTTAGGGATAGCTCTTTCAGGGACCAAGGTAACGGATCCATCTTGGAAATGATGGAAAAATAGAGGGAACAAGATGAGATTTTTCATTTTCAGATGACCTTTTTGATCCGATGACACCATACATACACGCACGATGTTACAATGGGACACTGCCCTCTGTTGAGAGTTTTTCCGTATCCAGTGTTCCCGATATTCGCCGTACGTCCTAGACCAGTTGTGGATCTCTACCCTCTTTTTTCTACACGCATAGCGTACACACATCCATACGACGCGAAATCTAATAACCATTTTGCAATGAGTCATTGGGAGGGATAGGAACAAGCTGCAAATGAATTTTGATATGACTAGTCTATTCGTTGTACCCATAAACATCTTGACTCATATTGATGCTTCTTGGTGGGTGCGATTGGACGAGTGGGTAGGTGTGGGATCAAGGAATTTAGGCCGTGGTGGAGGTCGTGTCGTACCAAAAGAGCATACTTTGTTACAATTTCATGCAAATCCTCTTTTTTCGGATGACTCTTTATTCATTGTAAATGATCATGTTACATAGCGTGTTGTTTATTGCAGGGCGAGGGATGTAATCAGGGTTCATAGGATGGCTGCATAACAACAGGTGGACGGGCGTGGATAATGTTCAGCTGTTATCATTGGCTGGATTCGCGTGCATTTAGAGAACAGGTTACCAAAAGCTGCTGTATCATCCTGGTGTCCACAGAATGCGTCTTCACGTCATTGGTGGTCTTGTCATTCTTCAGGCAGCTTTATCCTTGGCCAGGTCATACAATGAACGCTTCGATGAGGACTTGACCTTACGATCGCTGCCGGATGGTAAACTGCTCGCCCATTTCGACTTTACTACACACGTCGATGCCACGATGGCTCCTGGATCACAGTGTAAGCTGACGACGTCCTCAAACCCCCCCTTTTGCATCGCATAGTAGCTAACAAGCAAGCATAGTATTGGATTATAATCTTTTCCCCAAAGTCATTGGACAAGTGCTGCAACAATACGACGTGGATGAAATGCATCTTACCTTTTCTCAAGGACGATGGCATTATGATCATTGGGGATATCCACCAGAGCAATCTGCAGGAACAGGTGTCGAGTTGTGGGCTTGGATGCAAAACCATACAAAGTAAGATCCATGGGAAGAGAGGTGGTTTTGTGTTGAATGAGCTGACACTTTTTTTACTTTCATGCAGCATTGATGCACGATGGCATTCGCTTACCAATACGTTATCGGGTCTATTCTGTGCCTCGCTCAATTTCATCGATGAAACATTGACCACACAACCTGCCTTATCCTTTGGTCCAGATGATGCCACAAAATCAACTTCTCAATTGCGATTCGGTTATCTGCCCCATGAAAACGTTTGCACTGAAAATCTTACACCATGGATCAAGCTATTGCCTTGCAAGGCAAAGGTAAAATTGTTGATGTGATCAATGATCCTTTTCATTTTACTAAGATGGCATCTAGTCTGGCATTGCATCTTTATTGAACGCACACAAGATATACAACTCCTATTTCCATTCCATGTCCATCCATGCTAAACGACAATGCAAGGCAAGTACTTGACCAAAGAAGGCTACTACTCATTCTTGCAAGGGAGACATTGTGATTGATATTGAAAATCATAGGATAACCAATGTACAATGGAGCTCAAGCAAGCTGTTGTCTCGGTGATGGATCCTGTTCGTGACACGAATCGAAGAGGTAAAACATTATATACATACCAATGGAGGAGGGAATCTATATTGACTTTGTGACATCTTAGATTGGTCATTGGAAGAGGTTTTTGCTCGTGTACCTCATGGAGCGTGTCCTGTAGCAAATCAAAGTTTCATTCGTGTCGCGGTGAATGATGATGACGCCATTCTAAGTCCTGAACCCACCATGAAAGGAAAGGATTTTATCATGTATGATTTGAAACAAGGTATGTCAAAGACGTATATTTTGATGATGGTGGCGATGATCTGACATGTGTGTGTGTGTGTGTTACAGTGAATGAGAGTTTGGATAT
Organism: Lichtheimia ornata; assembly: GCF_029851405.1. NCBI lineage: Eukaryota > Fungi > Mucoromycota > Mucoromycetes > Mucorales > Lichtheimiaceae > Lichtheimia > Lichtheimia ornata. The sequence goes on from NW_026695382.1 coordinate 8,147, forward strand.
CCGCATGACCTGGGCCGAAGATACCTTCCATTATCGTATGTATTGAACCATATCGGGGATATGCTTGGTGGTTAACCAGATGTACTACTAGCACTTGCATCCGCTCTTCCCATGATATCGGCTCATCGTTATCTTACCGGACATGGCCAAGAACGAGGTGGTATCCAAGTCACTCTTCAAAATCGTCACGATGCTCCTATGCCTATTGTGTACTATGATTCCATACCCTGGTTTCTCAAGCTATATCTGCATACCTTGGATATTCAAGTGGTAGGGGACAACAACAACCCACAAAATGGTAAGAGTGTGTTCGAGGATTTGTTGTGATCATTGTACTTATTCTTGTGCGAAGTAGACATTGTCGAGCAAATGTTATATCAACCCGCTGTTGATAGAGCAAGACCTTCCATGCTTGAATGCAAACTCTTACTACCAGCAAGATCCACTGTCACTTTATCGATGGACTTGGACAAAGTATTTTTAAAGTACACAGAACATCGACCTGATGCGAACCGAGGTTTCGATATTGGGTGAGCTTTATATATGTGCAGGAATGAGTAAGGAAACTAAACGTAATGCTTCTAGGCCTGCTGTCATCACAGCGCCCATATTGGATGAAGTGTGAGTATGCATGACATCGAATCCTTAGTGAACTACTATTAACCAATGTTCATTAGTGACAATCGTACGATGCGAATTTATACGGATACCCTCCTTGTCAGCTTACCTACCCCCGATTTCTCCATGCCTTACAATGTGATCACGTTGACGTGTACTGTCATTGCTCTTTTCTTTGGATCCATCTTCAACTTGTTAACGAGAAGGTTTCAGGTTCTTAAGGTATCAAAAGAATAAATAACCTTTTCATACAAGTAGCGGTCGTTAAGGATGAGGATGGGATGATGGTAGTCAAGGGATACCGTGTGCGTGCGTGCGTGTATGCGTGATCAGTAAAAATTCATGCCGATGGTAGACCAGGTGATAGGGAGCCGCTGGGCGGGGCGTGTGTGTGTGGGGGGGGGAGGTTGTCAGGAAATGATAAATTGACTTGACGCATTAGGTACCTTTCTTTCCTTGCTTGTGAGTCGATATGGATGATTATCTTCTCAGCCATCGCGTGATTGAAAGCCATGCCCACTTGAGAAAACGGTAAATGAGAACATGCGGCAACCCATTCACCAGCAGCAGGCAAACTCATGCGTCGTTTAAAGGGAAATGGTCTTGAGCCTCTTACGTCTATTGATCCCTCGTCTAAGCGAAGAGATTGCCTGGGAACACAACATCAAAGCCGACGAGATCGATTGTCAGATTATGCCCTTTGGATCGTATGGGTTGGGTGCTCACTTGGCCGACAGTGATATGGATCTTGTATTCCTGGGTGCTGCTCATGTGCGACGACGCGACTTTTTCCTTTTCTTTCCCGACCTTTTAAAGGATCAAGCTACTATTGAAGATGTCGAGGTAATAATATCATGACCATTCTTGTATCTGATTCTATGTACTAATACTTGGGTAAAGGTGGTAGCAGATGCCAAAGTGCCTATTATTCGATGTACAGTGGATAGCATACCGGTAAGCATGAATCTTGTGCTAAGGTGGTACATGTTGCTCATATTGTGATTAGGTCGATATTTCTTTTGTTCGATTGAAGATCGCAGCAATACCACATGACATCAATCTTTTGGATAACGCGCTCTTGGAAGGACTTGATGAAGGATGCTTACGATCATTGGATGGTAAGTGTTACATATATGGAAGGGCACAGACAATGAATATCGTACTAATAGCGGCAGGTATAAAAACTAGGACCTCGTACGATGCAATTCATTATGCAACAAGTGCGAGACACGGATATACCCACATTTCGACTTGCGATCCAGGCAGTAAAATATTGGGCAAGGCAACGAGATATCTACGACAAGCAGATGGGCTATTTGAATGGAATGGCGTGGACCTTACTACTGCTCAAGACATATATGACCTATCAACAACAATCTCCAGGAGCTTCAGTGACAGTGATGGAGTTATTACTCTCATTTTTCAACATGTGGGCCAACTGGCCTTGGACAGCTCCCGTCATTTTGACCGACTTGATACCTAGCTACAGCGGGACACGCATTGAATACCGCTCTTTGGTAAGCATACGTCATTTACCGCGCCCAACATGGATTACCCTATTAATCATCATCAATAATAGACGCAATTCGAGAATGCAGTGATGCCGATTGTTACTCCATGTTACCCTGTAAAGAATGCTGCACCAGCAGTTACAAAGTCTACCCTCAAAGCATTATCCAACGAATTGATTCGAGGTAGGGTTATTATTGTGGATGATCATCATGAATGGCTTACTCAATGATGTTGATCCATGTAGCCCATTTGGTGCTATCCTCCCAGCAAAGCCAAGACAAGATGCTACCCAAACTCTTCAAGCCATTGAACCTCTTGACAGGCTATAAGCACTTTATCAAGATTATCGTGAATGCCGATACTTGTTCCACACATGAGAGCTGGTAATTAAATCACAAGAACACATATCAATGAGGATGCTAAAAAGAATTCAATTGGTTAGGCTTATCAAAATGCCATCTCTTATACCACGATTCACTGAATGCCTTGAATCGACACCTGAGCTGCGTGAGATTCGACCTTACAGCAAAATACTGGTCCGATCACCCATCCACTATAATACCAGAGAGCAAAAATTGGCCATCCAGCATTGTGAGCCATCAAAGGAGCTGCCGGATGACAAGGTCTCCAAACTTGAACCTGGATTGTTACACCGTTCATGCTACCTGATATGCTTGAAAGTTGTCTCTGCTGGTCCGGATGGTAAGCATTATGACGACAATGCTTGGTTCTCTCTTGTTAACGTAAACCAATAATAGAGCGATATACCTTGGATCTTTCTTCGCAAATCACTCAATTCAGACGTGTCATTGATTCACAACGAGGAGGCAAAAAAGAAAGTGATCTCGTGGTAAACATTATCAGTGGGAAACGGTAAGAAGTCGTCAATATTTGTGGCGCTCTCACTCATTATGTACTTGTTTTGTATGATTTACAGAAAGGACGTTGCACAATTGCTCCATGAACATGCACTCTAAGTTCTCCCTATAACAATAACCTTTGTTTTGCTCTTGTTGTACCACCAATCATGCATCTTGCTTTATTCCAACATTCGCTTTCTCAATGTCGATTGATGTCATGGCACAGTTATCATCATCATCCCCCCACTTCTCTATATATAAATGAGCTGCTGAGCATCCTTGCTTTTTTTCACTTCTTGACACTTTTTCTTTATGGCTACGGCAGCAGAGGAATCATCGAGGACCTTTCGCCATACTTATCAGGCTGCCCTTGTGCTCGTATGCACGCTTTTGACGACTGCACTTTATCGATTCTTCACCAAAGGACCCTTTATTCCTCTTTCATGTTCGATTCTTGGAATGCAATGCGATCTGCTATATGAGATACCTTTTGAAGGCTATGTTCACGAAGATTTCGCAGAGGCCGCGACGGCATTTAGACAAAACTTTTATCAAGGAGAAGATGTTGGAGCCAGCGTGGCAGCGTATGTGGATAATCAACTTGTCCTCGATTTGCACGGAGGTTGGCAGGATATTGAAAACAAGATTCCCTATACATCCAACACTTTACAAATTGTCTATTCGAGCACCAAGATGCTGGTACGTCGTACATAAGGATAGCTTATTACGTTTCGTGTTTTTAAGGATTGTATTATTGTAGACTGCCATTGTGATTGCACAACTTGTGGAAAAAGGATACTTGTCGTATGATGAAAAGGTCACTCGGTATTGGCCTGAATTTGGACAAGGCAACAAGAAGGATGTCACATTGGGTGATTTGGTACGTTGAAAACGCAACAGTGATGCTACTGCTGCATCTTTTCTCTCTCTCTCTCTCTCTCTTTCTCTCTCTTTGGCTAAATTTGGGTACTTTTGTATTTAGATGCAGCATGCAGGAGGCGTTGGTTTTCTCGATACACCCATCACGTTGGCTGCAACACAAGACCCCGTACGTTTTTCCGATATTCTTGCATCCCAACCTCACAATTTTGGTGGCAACCGAACACGCAGCTATCACGCGGCAACACGAGGATGGTACCTTAACGAGATCATCAAGCGCGTCACTCCTGAAAATGACACTGTCAATGCATGGGCCGCGAAACATATCAACCCAGTCTACAAGGACATTGAATGGCAACTAAAACCTTATGCAGAATGCTACGATGATCGCATAGCACCTATCTACCGTGGCCCTCGTTTACATCGTTTTTATCGTAAACTTTTACGGATCTTTAAGAATGGAAGGAAGGAGCTATCGGTCATGGCTGCCCTCAATGATCCAGACTCTCCCGCGCATAAAACGATGCGAAGTGTGATTATAGGCCTTGGTCGAACGGATGTAACAAGGCTTGCCTATCGTCGTCTTGAAAGTCCTTCCTTTTCAGGATTCACCAATGCCAAATCAGTAAGTGAAAGTGGTAGAAAAAGGAAAGGAGGGAAAGGATTTTGTATAACATGGATGATGTACGTACCTACATAGATAGCCAAGTTGGCAGCCATGATGGCCAACCATGGTAAAGCCATTGATCCCGACGAGCCCGATTTATTGAATTCAACCACGTATGCTCATGTCACCGAACCAGTGCCATTGGACTATGACATTCTCATAGGGCGATACACCCCTGCACTCAAAGGCGGCTTCGGCGTCATGGATGACTTGACAATGGATAATGTGACCTTTGTGGGATGGACTGGTATGGGTGGCAGCATCTTCTTCTGGAACCCGGAGCACAAGATTGCATTTGGTTACTGCACCAACTCGATGGCCTCCTTTAATCCAGCCGATGATAGAAGCATGTCCATTTTACGTGCAATTGTCAAGCAAGTGCTCAAGTCACGTTAATCTTTTATATGTTGAATGTCTTCCACCATAATAAATGTATACACGTGTGGTAGTATAGGCCGTCTTTTGAGCTTTTGTATGGGTGGGATGTCATTGATAACAACTATGTGGATCATAAAGTGGAAGCTACTTACATCATCATTATTACCCATAGGAAGGCGTGGAAACGAGTCATGCGTTTTTATTGTTACAATACGAAGTTCATGCATCGAAGCGAGACATTTAGAAGCAACGTGTCGATTTGGCGTAAAGCTTATTTGACATGACCAACTTTCGTTAATTTAACACATACGTACAATTTCAGAACATTGAAATCGCAATTGACGGCATGACCTACAAACCTTCTACAAATATAAACGCCTACAGATTGGCTAACCTTAACCCTGCTATTCGCATGAAACTGTTTCAAACAACAGAAGTTAGGGTTGGTATGTGTGGCGTTATGGCTCCCGCTTTTATCCGATTCTATGATTCAGGTGCTATAAAACAAGCGCTTTAATTAAACTAGACCTCTCACTACGTGAATGTTCAGTGAATTCTTATGAAGAAGTGCCGATACTACATGAGAGGTGAACCCTGCAAATACGGCAACCGTTGCCATTTCGAACATGACAGAGCCACAACATTGGTCAACAAGATCGTTGGTTATCCTGGATTGTATGGCTCTGCAATCAAATTCATAGAGATATCATACGTCGGTGAATTCGAGTCGTTTGGTCGTCACGAAACTTGGGGTTATGGGTGGTATGTTAAGGTCAATGCAATCCAGGGAAGAGACTGCAAACCGTATGAATTGCCAGAGCCAGTACAGACGAGCCATGTCCATATCGACGGCGCTTTGGAAGAGGCCCTACGCATCATAGAGGAACGCGGGTATCCATTATAATATCGAAATCAAGCAATAAAGAAGCGCATCGCAAAGATCACGAACCCAGTTCGTTGCAAACTTTAAAACCATCTCAATCATATAACGACTTGAAGCTTATTTTTCGAACCCCACGTATGTTACGCCAGCTTGCTTCTTTATTGACCAAATGTTCATTCTAATTTTTACTCATAGTAATTAGATATAACAGGACTTGTCTACGTCTTGAGCGGATTTGATAATATGTATGGAGGATAGCACAACAGCATCAAGCAGCATTGACATTTTTTGTGCTACAAAGGGTACAGCTGGGAAAGCAGGCTTCGCTCTAAGAAAGAGGGTAGGGTGTTTAGAGGGATACATATATGGGTACTGGATACTTGAATAGTAAACGTATTATGAGCGTAGAAGAAAACTTTGCTATTGGGTTATCTGCATCATACGTTTCGACATCACACAAGAGCATGAAGATGCTACTTTCCTTTTTAGTAGTGACCGTTGAAATTTGGATTCCATGGCGACAACTCGCTTTGACCTGACAGTTCTTTTCCCTTCTCCCTTTTACATTGCGACCGTTCCAGCATGTTGCGTGTGGCTCATTTCCCTAAACGCACGTTGAGGCTACTCCCTGGCATCTCATGGACCCATGTCAACACCTATTCTTCAGCAGCCATGCCGTACAATGTGATTCACAAACCAGTCCTCGGGGATCAAGTACTTGAGCAGCTGTCACCGCGTGCTGGTGGTGTTTATTGTGATATGACCTTTGGTGATGGTGGCTATACGAGAGCTATCCTAGGTTGGTTGTCTTTTGATGCATATCATACGATGGTGCTTCTAAATAGGGTAATCGAAGAGTAGATGCATGCGATTGTAAGGTGGTTGCCATTGATCAAGATCCAACAGCTTACGAAAAAGCATTACAAATGGCCAACATGAAAGAATATCAGTAAGTTGCTGAGACCAAGGGATGATGGATCATGGGTGTATTCATGTGTTGCTATAGGGGCCGGCTGTTTCCATGGCTAGGTAAATTTGGCCAAATTGATCGACTCGTGGCAGAGCATCAACCCGATTGGAGGTATTATCTATGAAGGGGAGTATTATGCATCATCACTAACCACTTTGTATAGTATTCCTTGTTTTGATGGCATTGTGATGGATATTGGTGTTTCGAGTGGACAGGTAGGAGGGATTTGAGCCTTTGTGGATCGAATCTTTATATTCACCCATCTTCTATATTAGCTTGAGACAGCTTCACGTGGATTTTCTTACAAACTTGAGGGGCCTTTGGATATGCGCATGTTCTCGCGTGGACAAAATGCGACTGCTGATCCCGACAATCCAGCTGAACTCTCATTGATGAAACGATCCATTTCAGCATACGAGGTGGTCAATTACTTTTCCAGAGAAAAGATTGCAGATATCCTTTATCAGGTGAGTGTCATTTGGAACGATGCTTTGTTTCAAGGACGTGTGCATTGACGAATCGAATAGTATGGTGGAGAGCGTTTATCGCGTAAAATTGCATCTGCCATTGTGAATGCACGACAAGAGGCACCTATTGTAACTACAGCAGAGCTTGCAACCATTATCCAAAAAGCATGTCCGCAACCAAGATGGCAACGTGGTGATGATGATATGGTCCGCAATTCTGCAGCTCGTACATTTCAAGCCATACGCATCTACATCAACGATGAGGTAAGAACAGCTCTCATTGTGTGTGTGTGTGTGTGCTTAGATTAATGATGGATTTGTATCTAGTTGAACGAGTTAAAAGCTGCCCTGAGAGCGAGTGAATATTTATTAAATCCTGGAGGACGCCTTGCTGTGGTGACTTTCCATTCACTTGAAGACAAGATTGTGAAATCATTCATGCAACATGGCACCGGAAGACGATCAGTGAAAAGTGCATCTGTCAATCAATTCCATCTTAAACGAGCAGCCTATCGACGACAGAAGAAATATGGTGTAATGGAACAACATGATATGGGTGAAGAAGAAGAATCAATCGGCACACCATCATTTATTACGCGTACAAAGCATGTCATACGGCCGTCGTTGGAAGAAAGAGAAGATAATCCTAGAAGTCGATCAGCCAAATTGCGTGTTGTTGAAAGGACGTCAGCACTCCCACTTGCACCTTATGGAGAGCTTTAGCCTTTAGATTAGATCGATCTACATTGTAAATAAAGGATAAAAGGAAATGTTTATAGGTGGGGTTTGAAGAAGAATCATGCACTCCCTCAAGTAATGATGAGCATCACGTGATATTATGTAGCCCACTTCTTTACCATGCATCCTAAAGAAAGCATGCTATACTCTTCCTCTCTCTCTCTCTCACTTCTCTCATGCCTTTTATCGATAGCTGATTCCATCAGTGCAAAAGATAAATGCAATAGACGCGGGGAATTTCTGCCAAGAGCAGGTGAACGCATCTTTCTTTTCTATTCTTTTTAATACCGTTATGGAGGCGACCATGTCTACGCGAAGTGAAATCGAAGAAGCTATTCAATTGATGCAGGAAATGGTATGTGCGTGTATGTGTAGCTATCATGTTGTGGACGTGTATTGACATTGCCATGTCTACCAGGGCATTGGTCGTAAGCAAGCAGTAAAAGCACTCTCTGTAAGCCAATGGAACGACATGGGGCCTCGGCCATGGGGAAAAAGGTGTGGCATTCTAAGCACAGCGACCAATGTATATTGAATGTAGCGATACAACTACGATGTCGGTCGAGCAGCAGACTACATATTCTCGGGAAACGCTGAAAGCGACGAGGAGGAGAGTGGCAGCAGCAGCAGCAGCAATAGTAGACGTGGTGATGATTCGACGACGACACCTATGCAACTCAATCCGTGGGAGTACGAGGATGATAAGAAATTGACTGATTCATCAGAAAACATCAGCATCGCACACTCTGACAATCAACAACAGCAACAACAACAAGGTAAGCAGCTATATCATAACCAGTGAACTTTATGACTTACAAGACATCACAGCTTATCTTGTCAAGGATTACGACAAAAAGAGACTTTCCGATACGTTTACAAGCTATGATCCAGCCATGTGGAGTATTGTTCCTGCAAGTACAACGGTAAAGTCATATCACGCAGTGCTGTGCTCGAGAACACCTTTTTGATTTCCCTTTGATTAGCCGCAGCAACAGGATTCTTCAGCACCTTTATTACCTCCAAGACAATCAGTACAATCATCCGTCACTTGGTGGGTAGATCCTTCTAATCCATCCGAACGTATCGCCAAAGATAACATGTAAGTAAATTGTGTATATACAAGAGGCATGAATATCCAATTAATAGCATATGCATAGTTCGATTGGCCTCCGACCACCTCCCTATGATTATGCCTATGTGCCTGTCATCCTTCAAACCCTCTTCAGCATCACATTCTTTCAGGATGCCGTGTTTGCTTTCAGACCCACGGCTGATAGTTGGGGTTCAACATTTGGATATTGGCGAGGAGAAGGCGAAGCAGTTCCCACTCTATTATCATCTCACACCACCACAACAACAACAGCCATTACACCTACACCTACACCTCCTCCACCATCTTACTCGTCTACATCCGATACTGAAGATCTTGGTGATGATGATGACATCCTCAAGGAACCAATCGACGTTGCACATACCCCTATATCTGACAGCGTACGAGGTATGTTGATTTCCATCATGATGTTACCATGATTGAGTATGCTTACTTTGGTTGTTATCTAGCTCTGATGGAATTACAAAAGATATTCGCGTTCCTGAGATACTCAAAACGACAATATGGAAATGTGTGCAACTTTGTGAGGGCCATGAAAACGATGCAGACTGGATACAAGTCATGGGATTCCTCTGAACCCACTGTGGATGGTAGGATGAGTCTTTCTCGTATCAACATGGCATTTTTATTTACTTGTTTCATAGGCTTCTTCGATACGTTGATGGGAATGTTTGCAAAGGCTGATGAGCATCGTGAACCCAATTTACCCAAAGAATCATTGCAACGACTCTACAAGTAAGACTCTTTATTGATCAACAAAGTACGTGATGTTTTAACATGTACTTTTCCTTAGCTTATTCTTACTCAAGGCGAAGGATAATTATGGAAATGAAGTGGATGAACAAGAATTGCTCTATCTGAACCTGCGTTATGATGAGAATGCAAGGAGGTTTCATGATTGTCTTGGTCCCATGGTGTATGATTATCATTGTGATACCGGCAGCAGTAATAGCGTATGCGAGCCGACAAACGACGATACAAGCCAGCACACCCTATCATCTGCAGACGACAATGACTGGCGATTGACAACGTTTGAAAGAGTGCCGCCCATTCTTATCGTCATTCTTGAGAACAACGTGGAGGAATCGAAACGCGCAACCAACTACATTGTTGACAAGACCATTTATCTCGACCGTTACATGGATGAGAACAAGAACGAGGCATTAAAGCGTTATCAGCAGGCATATCAATGGAGACAAGATATTCGAAAAGCAAGGATTGAAATTGCCGAGATGGGTATATCAAACTGGTGAGCATACCTTTCAATGATATGCGTAGAGACTAAAATGTGATTAAGCCGACATTCTTGGATAGCCAATCCTCCTCCTCCTCTACGACCACTACCACCATTGATAAGCGTGATATCTTGACCAAGACGATGGACTACTTTGGTGATAAGAGTGACCCTGATACGACTGCACCGATCCATGTATTACAAAAGCTGCTTGCAAGTGTGAAACAAAGGATCACCCAGCGATTGGAAGGTAAGAAAAATGGATGAAGGATCCGTCATACGACGTGTTATAATAACATGTCTGTTCTCCCCAGAGCTTTATGATATTGAACAGTCATGCCAAGAACAACTCAATACGCTCTTTGAGACGCCCGATTTTCAAAAGAAGCCTTACGACATTCGTGCACTGCTATATCATGATGGAGGAAATGGACCTGGACATTATTGGGGATATATATGGATGGAGCGAGCCAATCTACGCCATGAGGAGGAGAGTGAACAAGGACAATGGTTTCAATTTTGTGATGCTATTGTTACCCCTGTTACGGAAGATGACGTTTTCAATGAATCAATGGCACCCCTCGCAGTCATTTACGCTGATAGAGCCATGGATTCGCCTACCAGAGAAGACTTGGAGTATCACGTCCCGGATACATTGAAGGTATATAAAATGGTGTGCTCTTTTACATTCATCTCTTTTTCTAAACACATTTTGATAGGAATTCGTCTTGAAAGACAATGAGCAGTTTGAAGAATCGATAAGAGAGTATGAACAAGGCAACAGCACTGGCAACAGCAGCAATACATCGTACGATGGTGATGCTCAAGAAATTTCAATCCCGGATAGCAAATTTGCCTATCGTGGTGGCGTAGTCGAGCCGATCCATGACCACCTACCAGAGATGGACTATCAACCCATATCTGAAGATGACGATGATGAACTACGCAAATACATGAATACACTTCTGGCAACATCACAAACCTATACACCCGATGATTATCACATTATGAAAACGTGAGTCTTTATACGGTAATGAAACGAGGTGCTATGAATACTAAGATTGCTACTATTAGTTTCGAGAGCTTTTTGGCCAAGATTCAAGATTATCAGGCCCTGGAAACGTATGTTTATACCTATGCTGACAGCCATGTTGATAATGTAAGTTGTTGGGGGAGGGGTGATACTTGTTTATGTGTGGCACGCTGAAAGCTAAAGTCTTCTTTGATGACCCAGGCGCCTACCTTTTTGGAGAATGAATCACGTCAAGATCCAGTGCTAGTACCTCTTTGGGCTGAATACGATACCTTCCTCAAGATTGCGCGAATAGTGGTGAACGCTCTCGCTGCTTTTATGAATGCTGCTTATCTCGACTCCCTGTCATGGCTACTACGAGCTAAACGGGAAGAAGCGGCATGGAAAGAGCATTTGCTGCTGGAAACTGATCTTATCAACGGGCAATCAAGGCTTCAATCACTTGGCTTTGAGCGACTTGTATACACCTACGGCAAAGCATGTATCAAGGTAAGAGCAAGATAAGGGTGGTGGTGATACTTTGGTTAGGTGGATGTTTTATTCATTGGATGAACAAAAGCAATTGGATGAGGCGGCATACAAGAAAGCGTGTAGTGCGGCGTATTGTACACGAGGACTCCATGAGGCAACTATGCTAGTGCACAATGCACAGACCATTATTGGCCCAGATCGACTTGTCACCGATGAGCTCTTCAATGATATGCGTGAACGATGGCTCAAGTTTGGGGAGACAGCAAGTCTTACTTTGCAACAAAACCAGGCTGATCTCTTGAACACGTTGATCATGGCGTTCTTGGAACCAGAATACCAACATGCTGCTGCTGAGGATGGATTATTAGCGACATCACTTGATACAGAACATTCATTCGATGGTCCTTTATGGAGCGAATACAAGCGATTATGTGAAGAAGCCAAGAATACTGTATGAAATGTAGCTCGTCCCCCACCACACCCCCCACCCCTCTGTAGAGCATTTGGATACAATAACATTCATACATATTCCTCGATCAAAGGATCAAAACAAGTAATGTAACTTTATACACAAAAAAAAACAACAATGGGTATCACTTGCTTAAGATCGACTGTTGTTGGCCACGAGTTCATAAGTGCTGTGCTCGGATGATAAGGAGGATGGAGGATGATGGGGCGTGAGTTTAGGGGATCCAGACAAAGGGAGGTTATGGCGATGTGTGTTGTTGTCATCCTCGTCATCTTCACCAATCAACATGTCTTCTTCATCCTCTTCCGGTGATAATCGAATGGCTTCTTTATCGGTATTGTGCTTGACGATGGTGTCCACGATCCAGAATTGAATAATGTTCATAGCCAGTGGGAATCTAAGGATCATGTACGTGTGTGAGAGAGAGAAAGTATATATACCATCCTATCCAAAATATAGACTACTTACACAAGCATGACAAAAACGACTTGTAGTTTATAATTACCCATGGTCCATTGCAAGACCCATCGACCAAAGTCTGATAACCAAGGACATAAATGAAATAGCAGGACGACGAGTACTTTCATGAGAGCGAGACCCGTGATATAGACCGCCAATTGCTTGGACCATCGTCTGACTTGTTTTCGAAAGGGTGGATCACCATAGACACCACTTTGGAACTCATGCAGTTGTAGACGATCAATAAGCACATGATGGAATCCCTTCAAGATGGCCCATAGTATCCCCACACCAAGCGTTGTATCCACAAGTATATTCAAAAAGTACCTAATGATCCATCGACATGTTCATTTTCTCTTGGCAAGCAAGCAACGTGGGCGTGCGCGGTTAATAGGAAACGTAACGTACCAGACACAAGGATTGCTTTGTTGCCCTTCGAGACTGTCTCCAGAGATATAGGACGCTACCACATTGAGTGTGTGGATCACGATGCCGCCAAAAAGTTGTTTACTGACGTCAAAACCCCTTTTCGTAATGGTGAGTATCGTTGTTGCAAGGATAAAGAAAACCACTGCTAAAGTACCAAATGCGCACAGGCCTCTGCGGATGTTCCCGATGCCGTTTGATAATCAGTGTAGAGAATGCAGCTGCAGCCAAGCAGAGTTGAATAAATATAGCAAATGCGTCCATCAGTTTGCAGCCGGCTTCAGCATCATCATCGTCATTGGGAGGAGTAGGTGGTGGTGGGGCACGTGTAAATAGCATATGCAGGATTGTATATATAGGTGAGAGAGACAAGTGTGTGATTTGCGACTTTGTTGGTTCGGCGCCAAGGGAAGCTCTAGAATAGGCTGTCACGAGATCAAATTAATGGAACCTATCTCGCTCTTTGTTGTTATAGAGGCTTCATCAATAACAATATCATCCTTCTTGGACATCATTCTTTGTGTATCTATTATTATGCAACCTACATTCACACACGCACATGCATCATTCTACTCTCTCTCTCTCTCTTTCTCCCCCAGTTTTTGTTCCCACCCCCGACGACAATCACGCACTGCTTTTTGTTGGGCTCGCACCGACCCGCACATTACGTGTACCGTGAGAATGCCTATCGGCTGCTAACGGAAGCGTTTTTGGATGAGTGTTATATGAATACTATGAAGAAAAGTCATAAATGAGCGGGTGTGTCTGCTGCATTAAATGGGGTTCATATAAAAGAAACTCCCCATGATGCATTAGCATGGTCACCTTTATATACAAATGCTGTAATCATTGCCAGCTTTTATTGACATGCAGGATGCGATCCGATCATTCGTGAACTTTATTATGTAAACCAACGGATTTTGTGCTCTTCGGTATTGGGATTGATCGTAGGACCGGTACCACATGGCAAGCGTATTATCATCGTTACAGCCCAAATCTCCCGGGTTGCTCCCTCCCTCCCTCTCTTTGATACGTTGCTTCGAATTCGGGCCAACGTTACAATACCTTCTGAGATCGCATACTCACTCTTGTATTATTATTTCACTTTAACCACCGGTTTTACATATACTGTATAGCCCCAATGTCGGATATTGCCGCAAAATACGTAAAGCAAACCCCGTGGGAAATGGAGTGGGTACAAGATCTCTGATCATCGTAACCATAATCCTTCCCCACCCCCCCCTCGTACCTTGCTCACAATGAGAAAACCAAAGATTGACAGCCTATCAATGACACACACTCACACACACTCTGTGCTACTATTTTTCATTGCACCAAGAATCCTCGGCTGGTTCCTTGATCCACAGCATTGGTAAGCTATATTGCAACTCTGTATCTTTCTTATCAGTAGCTGTCCTTTAAGTCAGATAGCAAGTTGATTCGATGTCAGAGCGATCCAATCGCACTGCCTGAACTTTAATTGGGAAATGTTTTGCCCTAAATTCTACATAAAAGTCCATTTCATTGTATTCTGTAAAATCAAACATGGCCTTGCATGCCCAAACAAGAGCAAAAAAGATGAATCTATATGATTAGGATGGATGAGTGAATGTGGAAGGTCACACTTGGACATTTTGGCACACATGCCAAAAAACCTTTTGTCTCTAGCTAAACACAAATCAAGTTTTTTAACCCTTTTTGGAACAGTGCGGGGTACATCATCGTCGTCCTTATCGCCCCCAGGTCTCACAAAGGTATCATATAGTTCTCCGCGCTCGTGAGCCGAGCTTCACTGATATATATATAACACCATTCGCAAAGTATAGATGTTATTAGGTTTGCTGGAATTAGAAGGATGTCGTTTGATACCAAGGTAAAAGAACGCTCATAGCACCATCACCCCCTCCTATAAACCTCTTCCTTTACTCACCCATCATGATGTCAAAATAAAAAGAGTGAAAAGGCTGGCAAAACGATTGATGTCGAATCAGTACCATCCACCGATGCCAATGATCAAGACGCTCAAAGGCTTGAACATCTTGGTTACAAGCAAGAGTTTAAACGTGAAATCAGTCTTTTTGTCCTTGCTGGTTTCTCCTTCTCGACCATGGCTGTATTACCGAATTGGTAGGATCCACCATCAACAAATGATACTACATGCATCCCAAATATTAAGACTTGAGCTTTTTTCAGGCTGATCGGATTTGCTGGCACAATGGACTCTGGAGGCCCAATGTCCCTATTCTGGGGTTTTGTATGTACAATGCTTATATGTGGCCTTGCTAAGCACCTTGTTGCTAACCCATCAATGACGATGATGATTAGATTGTTGCTGCTCCTTTTCTTTATTGTATTGCATTGGCTATGGCAGAGCTGTTCTCCGGTAAATCATCATCTTCGTTTAACGTACAACTCGATTTAACACATAATTGCTTCTATAGCCTTCCCCGTATGTGGCGGTGTCTATTCGTGGAGCTACCTTCTTGCTGGTCCAAAATGGGGCCCACGTATGTTGTTGTCATCTTTTAAATTTTTTTACCAGTTACGTAACGACAATACAATAACACTTGTACGTTTATAGTTATGTCCTGGGTCACCGGCTATATGATTGTCGCCGGTCTTCTTACAGCCAACATGACCGTGGCCTATTCCCTATCCGAATACATCATTGGTAAACATGAAAAGATTACTCATCTTGAAGCTTTCTATATACTCACCTTTGATGTATAGCTCTTTCAAACATCTTAAATGTGCACCAAATCAATAACCAAGGCGCCAACGTCGGCTTGTACATTGCTGTTCTTTTGTTGGGCCTTGCCTATTGCTCTCTCGGTATCAAATTCAATGGCTACCTTAATCGCTTCATGAGTATGTATCAAAGAAGCACACTATCACATGATGCGATGTTAACTTTGCAACCATAGTCTTTTGGGTGCTTATTGGCACAGTCATTGTGGTCATCACGCTTCCTGCTATGGCTGATACCCATCCCAGTGCTCGTTGGGTATTCACCGAATTCCGTAATGCCACCGGTTGGGGCAATGATGGTCTTACTTTTTTGCTTGGCATGTTACAAGCCGGCTGGACTATTGTATGTATCCATTTAACATCCTCTCATAAGCTTGTTGCCTTTATTGACTTTGCATCCTACATCATAGATTGGTTATGAAAACGGTGCTCACCTTGCTGAAGGCACTGTCAATTCCGAGATTATTGGTCCAAAGGGCATTCTCATCAGTGTCACCGGTGCCATTGCCCAATCCCTTATCTTGTGTGTTGCTACCTTGTTTTCAATCCAAGATGTTGAAGACCTTATGAACTCTTCTTTCCCTGTGGCTACTCTTTTTGTACGTGCCACCAATACAAGTGTTGGTGCTTTCTTTATGGTGATCTTGATTGTTGCAGAATTTGGCTGCTTGGCCAATACCATTGTTGCCCTTGGAAACCTCATGTGGGCTATGGCTCGTGATGGTGCCTTGCCTAATCACAAGTTTTGGTACAAGCTTGAAGGCTTTGGTGATAACAAGGTGCCCATTCGCATTTACACCTTACAAGTCGTTATTTGCATTGTGCTCATCATGCCGGTAAGCATTCAATCAAAGCTCCATCCTTTGACGCAAATGATTGACATCATTTATTATTATAGACATTTGGTAGTGAAGTCTACTGGTCCGCTATCATGAGTACCGCTGTTATTTGTGCCAACATTGCTTACGGCATGCCCTATGTGTGCCGCTTGATCTGGAAGCGAAAAGGCATGGTCAAGGGCCCCTTCGACTTGGGCCGCTACAGTATTCCAATTAACATCGTTGCCGTGCTTTGGATTCTCTTTTTTGCCGTCATTCTCTGTATCCCTACCGTGAACCCGGTCAATCCTGAAACCATGAACTGGTCATGTCTAATGCTTGGCGCCGTGTTTATCTTTTCTCTCTCTTTCTGGTTCCTTGGCGGCAAAAACACTTTTAAGGGCCCGGATCTTAACGCCGAAGGTCACTAGCTTAGACAAAAAGATACTCTCTTCTTTGTATTCATGTTTTATATTCCTTTCTTGACACTTGTGTTTTGTATATTTTCTTATATCCACCAAATTCTGGCTGTGCCGATATATAATGTATAACGTTTTTACTATTATACGCCATTCAGCTTATGCAACATGGTAGCCATGAGTTCATATGGTGTTTTCTTACACCAATGTGATGACGTCTCTTTATGAAATAGAGAAGAGAGTTATAATAATAGCAGCGCTAAATACGTATACAACCCACGTTGCTCAGTTAGAATTACCGGCTGTATGACAGAAAGTAGCGAGCTACTTGCACGTGAAGCTTCAATCTCCAACAGGATCGCTGAGTGGGTCGCTTTTGCGCCTACGCTTTCATAATGAGTGTTATCGAACAAGTCGAATCCAGCATTGCTACTTAGGCTTGGGATGAAAAAGCTGTTTTGTAATGAGCTTGTTATTCTCAATCATACTGGACCAAGCTTTTGTTACAATCAAGCAAGTGCTTGTGAGCTATGATGTTGATAGGATGCATCAAGCATTTGTAGTACACATAGGCCAAGGTCGCATGATGGGATCAAGCACGTTGGGATAAAAAATTTACCTAGAAACAAAGGGCGATGGTTGCTAGGCAACGTGTTGCCTTGGAGATAACACGTCACCAGCTCCTCCCAAGTGATGATTCATGCATTTGCTAGTCGTCATGGATCATGTGCTTGTTACACATGCGCTGTCAAGCTTCCTTCAAAACTCGTGTGACCATGTGCCATAGTTTATTTTACATTCATGCATGAATGAGCCATAATGGTATCCATAAAAGGCTCCAAGTAACTTGGTTACCAATGATGCTGCAGCTTTCTCACGCTATGATCCAGCACTCCAAAAAGAGGAAGGAATGGCATATAGCTATTTTGATTGTATTTTTGCTTTTATATACTGGGTTTTTACATACATAGAACTACTACCGGTTATAAAGGGTGGAGGGATACACATATTAGCACATGCTTGTGATTGATGGATATAATACTAATAAGAGATTCTTTTAAAGAAGAAACATCATCTAAGAAGCTTCATTCGCCTTGATGTCATCTTCAGTCGCCATGTTGCCCAAGGTTTGCATAGGACCCTTGAAAGTCTTTCGGCCACCAACGAACCAAAAAGTGAGTGCGAAGATAAAGACGGCACCAATCATCAACGAAGCCCAATTCATGGTGACAGGCTCAACGGGGCTAACGCTTGGGAAACACAAAATGATGGCGAAGAAGATGACCCAAAGAACGGCGACAAAGTTGATAGGCACGCTCCATCGACCAAGATTGAAAGGACCCTTGTGTACGTGATCACGCTTCCACACGAGACGGCAAAAGAATGGCATACCATATGCAACGTTCACACAAATGACAGCTGTGCTCATGATAGCAGACCAGTAAACTTCACTAGCGAAGGACTACGTATGAAAGCGTGAGCGTCAGGAGAAAAAAAAAGCATATGAATCAATGCATACCGGCATAATGACAACAATGCAAATGACAGCGACCAAAATAAGAATGCGTAGAGGAGCTTCATGTTTGCCTGACAACCTATAATGGTGACAACAATAAGTCCCTTGATATCAATTGTAATCACATGTTATTAAAATGACACTTACTTGTACCAGAAGCGATGATTAGGAATGCATCCATCACGAGCCATGGACCAGATCAACTGGGCGACAGCAAGGAAAGAGTTGCAAAGAGATCCAAATTGAGTGACGAGAAGAATGACAAGGAAAAATGCAGTCAACGAGGTATTTCGAGTAGCACGAACAAAAAGGACGGCGATAGCACCTGCAGGTGTCTCGCTTTGCAATTCCTCTAAATCTTGGATTGAAAAAAGAACGGCAATCGATACAACAAGGGCTTGAACAATACCACTTCCTACGGCAATCATCAAGCCAATAGGACCGCTGGTGCTGGCATTGCGAGTACCTTCAGCAATTTGAGCACCATTTTCGTATCCAATCTATATGAGTTAAGAAAAAAGGTGAGCTATTACTGCTATCATTGTGTAGCATTGAGATGAGGTATTTACCAAACACCAGCCTGCTTGAAGCATACCAAGCAAGAATGTGATGCCTTGATTCTTGTAGCCCGTAGTGTTTTCGAAAACGGTGAACACCCATTCAGCTGAAGGATGCGTAGGTGCCATTGCTGGCATGATCACCACGACAAGAATGGTACCGATGCCGACCCAGTAGACTAGTAGAAATGAATGGTCTTAGGATGCACTTCATGTATAAAACGATTGGTGTCGAATGCATACTCATAAAGTAATTAAGATAGCCGCTGAATTTGATGCCAAGGTAGGAGTAACCGACACCGATGATAAGGAAAAGAATATATAAGCCAACAATGGCACCTTGATTATCGGTCTGTTGAACGTTCATGACATTGGCAATTGCTAAATGGGTTGTGTGTGTGTGTTAATTGGGATAACGTATGAAGCAAAAAGGAGATGTAAAGCTTACCAATGACATATTCGGCCATGGTGTAAGCGAGAGTCATCAATACAGACAACAGTCCACCCGTAAAAATGTATCCACAAAGCCAAGACATGACTGAAGATGCATGAAAGTTAATGGCAATGCTACGATTAGCGGTCAAAAATGCACCTACTTGGACCCCATTCAGGTGAACTTAGTAAATAACACCACGAATAGACACCACCATTTACGGGATAAGCTATTGAGGGGGGCACACATTAAAGTTAGCAAGCTTCATTGAATCACGTGAATAGCGATCGCGCACCTGAGAAAATTTCGGCCATACTTAAAGCGATACAGGAAACAAAGGGAGCAATGACAATCTGTGTTACGCGAAAAAAGTATGAAAAAGCATGTTCTGGAATATGAATCAGGGCAATCCTTGGTACTTACAATACCCCAAAACAAGGACATGGGGCCGCCTGCTGACATTGTTGCCGTAAGATTTACTAGCCAGTTTGGCAATACTGCCATTGTGGAAAATGCAAAACCAGCTTGCACCATTAAACTGACTTCACGAGTAAATTCTTGCTTGTAGCCAAGCTCTTCAAGCACACGGGTATCGTAATCTTTGGCTTGTGCTGATTCAACGGCATAGTCGCTACTGCTCGACGTTTCAACTTTGATGGATGTTGTATCAACCGCTCCCTGGTGAATCTCGATTTATTAGCAACAACGTGTGGATCATCATCATTGTTGTTGCTGCTCACTTTGTTATTATTATCTCCCATCACTGATGTGGTATGTATGTAAAAAGAAAAGGTCTACTAAAAGAGGTGAATTAATGTGTGGACCTACTTTTAAATGTACCGCCTGAGAACTTTGAGCATGACCATATGACGAACAGCATTAGTGATAAGGTATTTCTTGTACGTGTGGATCCTTCTTGTGGAGTTGTACAATATCCTTATGAAGATGGCTTCCTTACTTTTTGGGATTTGACATTTTTCCCATGATAGCAAACGGTGGAAAGCCTCACTTATAAGGGTGGATCACCGACATTGGCGCTTATCATTCGTCTACAGGGCTGATAGGGCTGATAGGCTAGATACCATGTTCACCAATCAAACGACGATGAATAAGCGATCGAGCATTACACACATACACTATACAGTGCCTCACATGTTGCACCAACCAATGATGCCCCATCACGATTCGATCGTATATGTCAAAGTTCTGCGTGTAATTATTTCTCTCACGGCATTAAAGTTTACTTTTTTTCTTTGACCTATACAGCTCTTCAATGCATGTCGTTTCCCCCCTTGAACACACCTAAAAGTAACATCAATGTATACATGTGAAATAATGGATCAAGGAAAACCCCTCATTTCTCAATGCGTGGTGATCTTTTGTTGCTGCATACAAAGGAGGAAGATCCAATAGGTTACACAGACAAACCAGGCAGTTGGGAACGGAGCCTTATCTCCGCTTAGCGGACCAATGCAATGATAATGGCTACTTTCGGTCACGCGACTCCCCCGAGAGTTTAGCCCAAGATGAGACATCCTAGCCAGTGTCCAATTGCTAATGAATAGACACTCCCAGCCGCTATAAAAGTGATGGGGTTTAGAAAGTTCATTGTAGACTTGTTTATATATGGAAGCAATGGCACTTTTATTACTACATAGTTATCCTCAACGGTTATAGCAGCCTTTCTTTGTAATTGCTGACCTCAGCCAAGGCATCAACAAAGGATGGGACGAGCCGAGCTTTCATGGTTGGGAAAAAAGACATCAAACATGAGACCATTGTTTTCGTACATGCATTCAACAATGAATGGCCTCTTTGTGTGTGCATGATCGACAATGAAAAGTTTTATTATGACAGAAGAACGAAAATGATACAGGAGCCTTATAATGGTAGAGTCAACCTTAGACCGTGGTAATGATTTTTTTTGGCTACCGCGTGGAAAAAATGCCGCTCATTTCGGGCAGAGCCTCCTCGTCAATGTGCATCGAACTATGACGTCTCGTGACCAATGAAAGGATCAGGAAGTCCTGGTGGCTGTGCCTTGTTCTTCTTGGGTACAGACTTCTTGGATAATGCTTGTGACGGTAGCTGCATAATGACGTGTTCGTTTTAAACGTATCACCGTTTCCTTTATCCAGCACATCGATAGTTGTATTGCATTGGTGCTACGTCTCCTCACATACATCCATCAAAAGATCCTCTGTTCCTTCATGGTCCCATATTTGGTATTTGGTGATTCATAGTATCCATGGCAACGAAGCAAAAATGCATGGTTGTGGTATCATGATTGAAATGAAGAACGCTGTATGAAATACCATTCTTGATTTTGTATACGTGATACGGTCAATGAAGGATTAACTCATTCAATGATTGGACACGGGGTGTGTAGGCTTTTTGGTGGCGGTTGATATGCCTTGGCAAAACACTGGCAAAAGAGGCTTTGTTCACATCCTTGAAGAACGCACGTGATCAGCCCACGGAGTTTGCTTGTTGAGTTGAATTATACCTGCCACAAGGATAGATCAAATGCCGCACACAAAGACAACAATGAATACATGCCATGATAAAGAACTATAGGATCAGGGGATCACAAAGGCAACAGGGTGGTCAACCACCGTCTACGAGTACTATGGTGGTAGGAGCTACAAACATTGGCAATTGATAAATCCTTCTACATACAACTAGGATTTCGGTCAACAGCCAAAGAAGGGAAACTTTTTATAGGTGACGTATGTCGACAAGCTACCGATACCGGATTTTGTATATCAGCTTTTTCCTGTCAGCTACAGTACAAGCTTCACGCCAAGTCCAAAAGACGTATTGCCGCGGGCTACCATGTTTTTTTCCCATATTGCCTTTTCTTGGCTTTTTCAAGCTTGCGTTTCTTGTATCAACAAGAGAAATGTGCACCACTCGCTCTCACGTCTTTTCATGGGTAATCAGAATACAAGATGTGATAGCGGTAGTAGCGTGTATGGCATGTTAAAGAAGAGTACAAATGCAAGATTTTTGGGTGACAACTACAAGCTATTTTGCTGTCACGTCAAAGAAGCAAGATTTTCGATGACCGCGAGTATGCTTTATTGCTACAAAGAATAATCCAAACTACGTTTAGCCATGAGGCAACTATACCATAGTTTTTATGCTATCAATGCAGAAATTGCTTTCCGAATACCCGTGCAACAATGGGTTGGGTGGCTTCTGAAATTTCTATTTATCTTATTGCTCTCGCTTTGACCAGCTAAAAGTCAAGATTGCCTTGTCAAGTTAAAAGACCGCTTTCGATGCAGGGTGAAAAGATAAAGCCCTGAGTATGGTACACAGCCACACGTAATGGATGATATCACGATGCCAAGCTTAGTAGGCGAAGCTAATGAAAAGATCCGCTATGAAAGACAATGTGTGCAACGAATCTACTGGGCTTGGAACAAGGAAAAAGAGAATGAACAAAGTGAGAGAGGGCGATGAGCTCATGTGATCAAAAAAAGAAGTGGCCAAAAATAGACCAGCGACGAGAGAGAGAGAGAGAGAGAGAAAAAAAAAGGGCAGACAGATATGGAGTGCTGATATTCTTTCTCTCTCTCTTGGTGCCTGTAAATAACATCCCCTTGTTCCCCCTTTTCCTCGCTCTCTCTTTTTCACTAATAGAAGGAGTGCCACACACGCTCTTTTCATGTCAAACATTCCACATCGTGCCTTGGGTTATACACCTGTAGATCGAGGAGTCTACGATCCACAAATAGATCGGTCAATACCCGGTAATGGTGGTGGTGGTGGTGGTCCTCCTCCTCCGGTTCCTCCTCCACATCGTCCCCAACAACAACAACAACAACAACAAGGATTACCTCATGCACCTCATTATCGACAGCCACCTCCACAACAACGAGGCCAACCTATGCCACATGGTCCTGGTAGGCCTATGATGAGACCCGGTGCTACTGGACCCACACCTCCTCCTGTTCAATATCGACAAGCAAGCGTAAGTCGTGCTCGATCCTTGACACGTCCAGAACGTCAACGTCCTCGTCAAGGGATGATTCGATCTCCATCACAACAACGTCAAATGCAACAACAACAACAGCAACAACAACATGCAGGTGGCATGGTGATGGCAGGTCATCCTTCTCAACATCACCATCAACAACAACGCATGAGTCAGGCGCATCATCTTCAACAACAGAGAATTCGACAGCAACAAGCAGCTGGTCTCAGTGCTCCTCTTCCACCTCCTGTACCTGAAAAAGATGACCTTGAGGATGATCCGGCAGTGAAGCCCAAAGTGTTGACGAGTTGGTGGTCTTGGGTAGCGTTTTTGGCGACCTGTTGTATCCCATCATGTTGTATCCGTATCGTCTTTCGGAAACCAAATGCGTTGATGCAGCAAGCTTGGAGAGAAAAGGTAATGTTTGTGTATAGATGTGCATGCTTTTTACTATGCTAACGTGATCATTACTTTTACAACAGCTCACCCTTGTGTATATCATTTTACTTCTTTGTGGTGCACTTGCCTACGTCACTTATGGTTTACAAGAAACCTTGTGTCCTGATTCCATTCAAAACTTTCCTTATTCAACCATTGTGGACGGTGAACGGAGACCTTTTTATCGTGAGAATCCTCGTGTTTATGGCACCATTTACGACATGGACACCCTCAAGGAATTCTTTGCTTCCAAAGGCTTGAACCTTACCAACGATTATGAAAACATGGAGATTGGCAGCATCTTTGATGGTGATACAAAGGGTAGCTGCTCCGGCTTTGATCAAGGAAGTACAACCACCTTGGGTGATTGCAAATTGGATAGTCCTTATGGTAAGTTGGAGGAGGAAAAGGTATCATTGTTCCATGTACTCAACCTCTTTTGTTGTATTCAGGTGGATCAATCACAACCAGTGATGGTAAATGCTTATCGCTTGCTGAACTCCAATCGTATACTTCACCTGTTGGATCGGTGGCCTTTGAATGGATTGATCTCAGACCCAAAGGTGACGATGATCTCGGCGATACGGATCTTGTCGTATTGGGTGATTCGGGTATGTGCATGTGTGTAACCCTCATATTCATTGTTTGTATACTGATAAACAACAACTTTAGTCCTCAATTTGACAAAATATATCAATGCTAATACCCCCTTCTTTGGTGATACTGTGGATACTGCTTTGCGAAACAATGGGGGCAATGATGCGTCGTATGCTATCTTATACAGTGCTGGAAAATCAACACGCGATTGTCTGCTTGCACGTTATCGTGCCGGATCCATGGAGACTGAAACGGGAGGATGTATTGCACGCACCATTGTCATGAACATTATGTTTGCTGTCATTATCACCATCATTGTTGTCCGCTACTCAATGGCTTTGCTTTTCCAATGGATCATTGCCAAACGTTTGGTAAAACCAGGTGGA
This sequence comes from Lichtheimia ornata, assembly GCF_029851405.1. NCBI lineage: Eukaryota > Fungi > Mucoromycota > Mucoromycetes > Mucorales > Lichtheimiaceae > Lichtheimia > Lichtheimia ornata. The sequence goes on from NW_026695382.1 coordinate 33,216, forward strand.
CGTTCGAATTGGCTTGCTTGGCGTTCCATCAAGGGAGGAAACGATGACCCTGCCAACCACATCCCAGGCCCATACAACAACTATGGACCCATGCGTGTCGCAGGCACCAATTCATCAGCAGCTTCTCTCAGCTCAACATCATCAAGAACAAATTCATCCACCAATGCTTCAGTCACTGGCCTTGGCGGTAATCGTACCGATATTGTATCCACCGAATTATACTCCATCATGCTTGTCACTTGCTATTCCGAAGGCGAGGATGGTCTTCGTACAACCATGGACAGCTTGGCAGAAACGACATACTCCAAAAAGCACAAGGTATATGCATATAATGGATTGTCAAATGCGTGATGACCTAACACAACATGGCATAGTGCTTCTTTGTGATTGCTGATGGTATGATTACGGGTGCTGGAGAGACCAAGTCTACCCCTGATATCGTTGTCGGTATGATGGATCTTGATCCCACCATGTCCAATCCAAAGCCATGCTCGTACCTTGCTATTGCCGATGGTGAAAAACAACTCAACATGGCAAAAGTGGTAAGTATTACAAAGGAATTTAAAAGTTTATCAAGATGCTGAGCATGATTTGACGTATTAGTATGCCGGCCATTACAAGGGCGTTCCCTGTATCACCGTTGTAAAGTGTGGCACTGAAGAGGAGCAACAAGGTGCAAAGGCTGGTAACCGTGGTAAACGTGATTCCCAGGTAACAACAACATTTACAGAGATGCCACGAATCCCAAGTTGACAAAGATGATGTTCGTAGTTGATTTTGATGTCCTTCTTCCAACGCGTGTTATTCAATGATCGTCTTTCCGAGCTTGACTATGAACTCTTTTGGAAGATGACCTGGTTAATGAAAGGTGTAACCCCAGACAAGTTTGAACTTGTACTCATGGTACGTTGATCCAAAAATGATGACTACAAAAAAAAACTCATTGCCTTTTTTGTATGGCATACTACAGGTGGATGCGGATACCAAGGTTTTGCCTGATGCATTGACATACATGGTGGCTGCCATGGCCAATGATATCACTATCATGGGCTTGTGTGGAGAGACACGTATTGCCAATAAGCGAGCATCCTGTAAGTTGAGATTTGAGGAGTGGAATTTGCTGTGTACTCACACTTCATCCACGTTTTCAGGGGTTACCGCCATTCAAGTATTCGAGTACTACATTTCTCATCATTACGCCAAAGCATTTGAGTCGTTATTTGGCATTGTCACTTGTTTACCTGGCTGCTTCAGTATGTTCCGTATCAAAGCTCCCAAGAATGGTGCATGGGTTCCTTTATTGGCAAATCCCGACATTATCCTCGAATACAACCAAAATGTGGTAACCACGTTACACGAGAAGAACCTCTTGTTGCTTGGTGAAGATCGTTTCCTATCAACGCTCATGCTACGTACGTTTCCCAAACGACAAATGATGTTTGTTCCTCAAGCACGCTGTCGAACGATTGTCCCGGATGAATTCAAAGTGTTATTATCACAACGTCGTCGATGGATCAACTCTACTGTACACAACCTAATGGAGCTTGTACTTGTATCCGATCTTTGCGGCATTGCATGCTTGTCAATGCAATTTTCGGTCTTTGTCGATTTGATTGCAGCTCTCGTCTTGCCTGCTGCTATTGTCATGACGATTTATCTTATCATCAGCTCGGCTGTATCCGGTGATCCACAATGGCAATCGCTTGGTTTGCTTATTTGTATCTTGTTCTTGCCCGGTATTCTTATCGGTATCACCACTTTCAAGTTGATTTACATTTGTTGGATGTTGAGTAAGTGATGATTTCTCTCTCGTTGAATCGTGCCTTTGTATTTACATGAGCTTCTTGTAGTTTATATTATTGCTTTACCCATTTGGAATTTTGTCTTGCCGCTCTACTCATTCTGGCACTTTGATGACTTTTCATGGGGTGCAACACGTATGGTTGCTGGAGAAAAGAAGGACAAGGGCCATGGCGATGCAGAAGGCAAATTTGATTCGTCTCGACTTGTGATGAAAAAGTGGGAAGATTGGGAAGCTGAACGAACCGGTCAACGTGTCAACAAGAATCGAATGACGCTTAGAACGCCTATGGATGCTACGCCTCTTGCATTTGACGGTAGTCGCCCATCATCAGTAACACCATCATTGACACCTCCTGCCTTTGGAAACATGTTTAATGACCGTAAAATGTATGGATCTTCGACACCCTCCCTCTCAACACCTTCAGCTCCATCAACACGACCATCCACACCAACTCCTCCATTACCACCGTCTCATCAACAACAACAACAGCAACAACCTCGTTGATGATGCAACCTACATACATAATCTATTTAAACATGCATACAAAAGACGACGATCCCCATATTCAAGCATAGAGAACCCATGGCTTTTTATTCTCTTTCTCTCATACGTCTGTACAGATATAACCCCCTATAAAAAACGTGTATAAATGGCATATTGGAATGTTATGCAAAGATTGAAAAGGACCACCTGGCCTAATGGGCGGGCTATGTATCATAGCAACCATAAACAATGTATCGATCTTTTATCACTCTTTGTTAAACAAAAATGGTAGCGACGCAAACATCCAAGGTTTAATGCGTCCAGTGTCGTGGTGGCAAAGCTTCTTTGTAACCATGTGAATGAGAGTTCACCTTTATGATTATTATTAGCCTTTCATTAGTATCCTTTTTCATTGTTGTCGTCGTCATTGTGATCTTTGGCTGTTTGTAATAAAGTAAAACCTAATCGTATTCCTTGATGAGTCACATACTCATACGCAGTTACAATTGAGTGTCAAAATTGATACGATATGTGTACCTGGTTGACGAGTGTATGCTGAATCAAGGCATGTGAATGAGAAAGTCACTTGCCATTCCGTTAAGATACGCTTATAGCACCTTTCTCAGTGGGCGTAATACCCTCCTTATAAATAGCGCCTCATGCCATCCCCATGTCATTGGGTATATGTATCTACTCTGACAGATGTCGCAATTTCTTGCATAAAATTGCAAAGTTTTTGTGTCACCGCCAATTAGCAATGATGTTTGTTTGTTTCAATCGATGATGCACATTACGTAGAAATGATGTGTGAGTGGTGGCTATTAGCCGATAACGACTCTCTGGCTATTATGGTAGCTGCACGTGCGCGGATTGAAATAGGGAGGGGAGGGGGGTGGTGGTGGCTAAATATGAGGGTGTTTGTTCTTCAGAGCCCTAAAAAACAAATCTCTTTCGCGAATTCACCATTTTCTCCCAAGGATAAAATATCACTCCAAAACGTAACGTCTTCAACATGACGACCTTGAACAACAGCAATCCCACTCAACTTGAACGACGACCTAGTGTCCATCGTACCCTGATTGCTTCTAGAACAGTAGCCGATGTCCTTGCGAGTGTCAAGCCGCCAAGAACCCGAGAACTTGTCGAACTGCCCTCAACGGCAACGATGGAAGAAGCCTTTGATGTCCTTTTAGCGCATGACATTCTTTCGGTTCCCGTATACCAACAACTGGATGGCAACAAGAAATACTTGACCATTGTCAGTGTTTTGGATCTGCTAAAGCTACTCAGCGTAAGAAGAAGGTTTTCATGCAAAGCGTGAGAAAAAATTTTCAAACAAGCTTGCTGTATTAGGGCGATGCCGGGGAACGTCAGGTGCTTCTTAAGCCGCTGAGTGATGCTATTGGATTGACCCAAGAAAGCTCCAAGCTGGTGACCGTGCGACCTGCCGATACGCTTGAATATGTAATGCAACTCTTGAGCCAACATGGTAGCCATCGTGTGCTTGTTCAAGCTGAGGATCAATCACCCGTGTTGCTCTCACAAATGGACGTTGCACGTTATTTGCAAGCTCACAACCATGAACTCGGCAAGATCCTTGACTTGACAACCCCCACCATTGTGGAGCATGCACGTATTCGACGTGGGAGTCCACCTACAGGTGATGTCGCCAGTATCACCTACCGCATGACTGCCATGGAAGCCTTTCTCAAGCTTGCTCATTCATCCCTCGGTGCCCTTGCCATCGAAACGGATGATGATGAACACCTTCTTGTTGGTGAAGTAAGCCCTGAACAATTACGAGGATTGAATCGAGAACGATTTGATGCGTTGCACAAGCCCGTTGTCATGTACTTGAAGAGTCGCTCTGGAGACGAGTTGCAACCCCCATTGACATGCCATGATCGATTCACCTTGTCTCAAATCATGACAGCCTTTGTCCTTCGTAAAGCACATCGTCTTTGGTGGTGTGATGATGAAGGCCATCCCAAGGGTGTGATCACTTTGACTGATTTGATCGGGACATTTTTGGATCAAGTCGTTTGATCAATGCTGCTGACACGTGATCTTTTATGACAATAACAATAAACCATATCCATCACCATTGTTTGTTTTTATCCTTTTCTTGTTGCTTTGTTGTCTCTTTCATTTTTTTTTCTTTCATCTCTTTTTAATGACCATTCATCATCAACCATCATCAACACCATCCCATGCTACAAGCTCTTCGAGTAACTGGCATCCGCCACCACCACCAGCACCGCCACAACATGCCCCGCCACCTCCTCAGTCGTTGCAGCCACAATTGATACCACCGCAACAATTACCACCAGGCCCGTCATTCCAACCGCCATTCCAACCACCTTACTACTACATGCCGGAATGGCCAGGTTTGGCGCCAGCAAGACAACCGAGACGCTATCACACAGTACGACGAGTACCTTTAACCAAGGGTAACCTTGTTCTTGATTGTCCCGTACCCGTACAATACCTGCAATCTACACCACGCAGAGCTGGCAGTGAATTTGAACAAATGCGTTACACCGCCGTAACGAGTGATCCAGCAGACTTTGAATCCTATACGCTTCGACAAACTTCATTCAATCGTGCCACAGAGCTGTTTATTTGCATCACCATGTATAATGTATGATAACAGTGCACACGTTTAGTGATTTACTCATATCATCCTTTTCTATTAGGAAGATGAGGTGTTACTAGCAAGGACATTACACGGTGTCATGAAGAATATTTCACATTTATGCAGTCGTAAACGATCACGCACATGGGCAAGTTACAAGTAGTGATGGAAAAAAGCCAATGGGGCGCTAACTTTATAACATAGGGAAGTGAAAGTTGGTCAAAGATAGTTGTCTGCATCATTGCCGATGGGCGAGAAAAGATTCATCCACGTGTCCTTGATCTTTTATCAGCGTTGGGCGTCTATCAAGATGGTGTGGCCAAGAATTTTGTGAATCGTAGGCAAGTCCAAGCTCATTTATACGAGGTACGCTGGATCTAAAGAGGGTCATGGATACGATGGCACTCACCTTTTTGTGCCTAGTAGTTTACAACGCAGCTATCCTTGAACCCTGATTTGAAATTCAAAAATGCCATGGATAGCATTGTGCCAACACAAATCTTGTTTTGTCTCAAGGAGAAAAACCAACGTAAGATCAACTCCCATCGCTGGTTCTTTCAAGCCTTTTGTGCCCAATTGAAACCTACCGTGTGCATGCTACTCGATGTTGGCACACGCCCTGGACCATCCTCTATCTATCGTCTATGGAAAACATTTGATATTAATCGAGATGTTGGAGGTGCTTGTGGTGAAGTGCGTGCCATGACAGGTAAAAAAAAAGACAAATCCTCTAGGTAGGGAGTGTTCTTTCTTCTCACCAAGAAGCACACACACACACACGCGTGTACGTACGTATAGGTACAGCAGGAATTGCCCTCTTGAATCCATTGGTGGCAGCTCAAAACTTTGAGTACAAGATATCCAATGTCCTCGACAAACCACTTGAATCGGTGCTTGGCTACATTCAAGTCCTGCCTGGTGCATTTTCAGCCTACCGATACAAGGCTCTCTTGAATGATGTCAATGGCCATGGCCCCCTTGAAAAGTACTTTTTGGGTGAAGACCTTCATGATGGTGCAGCTGCTGCTGGTGTATTTGAAGCCAACATGTACCTTGCCGAGGATCGAATCCTTTGCTTTGAACTTGTAGCTAAAAAGGATGCGAAGTGGGTCCTTCATTATGTTTCCAATGCTTATGGCGAAACAGATGTCCCCAACGGTGTACCCGAATTCATCTCACAACGTCGAAGGTGGTTGAATGGCTCCTTTTTTGCAGGCATCTATGCACTTTTTCATTGGGGCAAGATCATTACGACAAAACACTCCCTGTTGCGTAAAATGTTGCTTATCATTCAAGTAGTCTACTTGTTTCTATCATGGCTCTTTTCATGGTTTGCATTAGCCAATTTCTTTTTGTCTTTCTATATCTTGACACGTGCCTTGTCGACAATGACAAATCCACCCTTTGATCGAGAAACGGCAAACAATGTCCATGTCGGACTTACCTATGTCTATGTGGTGTTGCTCATTGTTCTCTTTCTTTTTGCCATGGGTAATCGACCTCAAGGGTAAGTGCACGTTATTTACAAAAAGGGATCATTCATGATTGATAGGATGATGATTGTATAGATCCAAGGGTGCATATACAGTGATCATGGTATTCTTTGCCCTGCTGATGATATATATGATTTTTGCATCGGTGTGGTTAGCGTATGATGCCATTGACCATGCGGTGAGCACGAGTACACTCCTCACGGACGGATCCTTTCGTGATATTTTGATTGCCGTGGGTGCGACCTATGCTATTTATTTGGCGGCCAGCTTGCTGTTTTTAGATCCGTGGCATATGATTACGAGTTGTGTACAATATGTGCTCATGACACCAAGCTACATTAACATTCTCAATACCTTTGCATTCTGTAACACTCACGATATCAGGTGACTATACCATAACAACGTTTTTCTGAAACATGTGTCTTATATCGCTACTACCATTGTACATAGTTGGGGTACCAAGGACATCACTCTTGTGGCGACCGATCTTGGTATTGTTGAATCGACACAGCATGGACAAGCGGATGTAGCGGTGCCTGAACAAAAAGATGTCGGGCTGTTGTACGAGGAAGCATGCATCAATCTCCAAGAACGTAAACGGGATGAGAAACATGAACCGGATCCAAAAACCAAACAAGAGGATTACTATCGAGCGTTTCGAACACGTCTTGTTACATCTTGGATATTGAGTAATTTGATCTTGGTAGCCCTTGTAACAACGGCACAGACCTTGCAGTGGTTGGGTACGTATTTGTGTAATGGGTCTTTTTTTGTGGTACTCTTAGCGCGGGGCTGACGGCTAACCTGTTACCGATCGGCAGGTGACTTTGATCAACGTACAAATGGCTACATGGCCTTTGTTCTATGGGCCGTTGCTGGTCTTGCTGTTTTTCGCTTCATTGGCTCGGTTATCTATCGCATCCTTTCTATCTTTACTGGATCATGAATAATAATTGTCATTCTTTTATATACATACATTCATACATACATGCATTAAAAGCGGGTCCATTAAAGATGATGTGTATATGCGTAAACTAATTGTAACACGCCAAGCGTGAGGCTCCGTATATGTCAAGCGAAACTCATTCACAACGTCTCCGCCGATTATCTCCCGTTATTCCTTTTTCTTTCTTTCATTCTTATCTCTCTCTCTCCCTTTCTCTCTCTCTTTCTCTTTCCCCCCCTTGAATGACAGCTTTGCCTTTACGAATACGCACTTCGCTTTTCGCCCTCACTTCATTAGCTTCCTTGATTCATGGCTACCCAGCAACGGCCATTGTTGCCTCTGATGCCGAAAAGATCAGCTATGGATCGGCCGAGTTTCTAGAAAAGGTATTCATTATTATCTTTCTAGTACTCCTTGGCGGTGTATTTGCAGGTGCGTTGATGACAATTGGATGGTCGGTCGGTCAGCCAGTATATTGAATTAAGGGGTGTATGGGATGATTATTAGGTTTGACGTTGGGTCTTATGGGCCAAGATGAAACCAACTTGCACGTCCTTATCGAATCTGGAACCCCAAGTGAGCGAAAGAATGCCAAAAAGGTGCTTGCGTTGCTTGAACGTGGCAAGCATTGGGTCTTGGTTACTTTGTTGCTATCGAATGTGGTCATCAATGAGACTTTGCCAATTATCTTGGATGGTGTTCTTGGTGGTGGATGGCAAGCTGTTGTGATTTCTACTGCTTTGATTGTTATTTTTGGCGAGTAAGTACCGCTGAGGGGGAGGAGGGATTGAAAAAGAGAGAGCCGCTTATTCATTACTGCTGTATAATAGGGTTATTCCTCAATGTAAGTAGGTGGATCGACAATGATTGACAATGGCTCACTTATCTCCGCTGCAGCCATCTGTGTCCGTTATGGCTTGGCAATCGGTGCAAGAACAGCTTGGATGGTCCTTGTGCTCATGTATGTCATGTATCCCATTGCATATCCAACGGCATTGCTTTTGGACTATTTCCTTGGTGAATCCCATGGCACAGTTTACAAAAAGGCTGGTAATGTTAACAATGGATGGTATTGGGAAATTATCATGTTGACATGGTGATTTGGTGGTAGGTCTCAAGACTTTGGTGTCCCTTCACCAAGCAGTGGAGCCATCCGATGTCGAAGCACTTACTTCGGATGAAGTGACGATCATTGGTGCTGTCCTTGATCTTCGATCGAAACCGGTATCACAAATCATGACCCCCATCCGTGACGTATTCATTTTATCAGTGGATGATATCCTTGACGAGGCGCTTGTGGACAAGGTAAAGTAATCAAACATCCCATTGGCTACTACGCTTTCTTTATTGATCGATGTGTGGTGGGTAGATTTTGACCGCTGGCTACTCGCGTATACCTGTACATGCTGCCGGTGAAGATACCAACTTTGTTGGCATGTTGTTGACCAAACGTCTCATTACCTATGATCCCGAGGATGCATTGCCAGTATCCAACTTACAACTCAGCACTTTGCCCGAGACTGGCCCTGATACAAGCTGTTTGGACATTCTCAATTTCTTCCAAGAAGGAAAAAGTAAGGTTTTCTTTTTGCATTGTGTATCAACTTGATATGTCTGACATTGAACGTTTTGCCAGGTCATATGGCATTGGTTTCAGATGATCCTGGAGGTCAAAGCGGTGCTATTGGTGTGATTACTCTTGAAGATGTCATTGAGGAACTTATTGGCGAGGTAAGGAAGATGAAAAAAATACGCGTTACATGCCATGAAACTAATTGAATGATTAGGAAATCATTGATGAGACGGATGTCTATGTTGATGGTAAGATAAATGGGTATACATGAAGAGGAGGAGTTTGGTATCTAATCTTTTGTGTGCTTTTACAGTGGCCAACAAGGTGCGTGTGGTGCGTCGTCAAGTCACCAACAGCAGGAAATCCAATGCCCGTCTCCATTCAAGATGGCGTAAACGACATTCTCAACCAGGACCTATCAAAGAATCGATTGTGCGTTCCATGTCTACACATTCTGTATCCAATCCTCATCACAACAAGGTCGTGGAGCCCTATCAAAAGACGTATGGTGCCATCACGCATGGTGTTCTCTCTTCATCGCCTTCCAATGGTGCACAACAACAACAACAGGAACGTCATCCTTTGTTGACCGGTTCTCCAAAATGAAATTAGTAGCATTTTCAAAAAGACATAAAGTTGATATCTGTGTTTTCTCTCTCTCCCTCTCATTGCATCTTAAAAAAACGTGAGCCCATCATGCGATTTTTAATTTAGTAACTAGTGACTGCATGAGATCGACAACTTCCATTTCCAGATGCAACACCATGCACCCCCAACCCATGTTCCAGGAACGTGGATCATTGGATGATGATGCAGCCTGAACCAAAACTCTGGAGAAACAGCATGACGACAACATGTTTTATGCATAACACACACGCACACACATGGAACGATCGATTTTTTCTCTTTTTCTGGATTAAACGCACATTGCGTCATGCAATCTTGCATATACGTCAGGAGCCTTGATTGAGTATAAGAACCCAACGACTCTTTTTGCTCTCACTACTTTTTTCCTTCCAAAACCTATCATGTCGTCATCCCAACCACAAAGAACAATGAGCCCTCCTCGTCCTCGTCCTCGTGATTTAGAATCAGAGGAACATTCATCATGGGATGATAATGAATCGGTCCTTTCAGGTGCCAGTGGTGGTGATAGGCGATCCCGTAGTCAAAGACGTGGCGGTCGTAATAGGCGACGACGTCGTCAACAACATCGTGTACAAGATGAAGATGGTAACCAAGCAACAGTAACTCGTGAAGTTGAAAAACAGCAACCTGTCGCCAAAGCTGAGGATGGAGGTGGTGGTGGTCATACTCCACTCAAGCTTCGATTGGATCTCAACCTTGATGTAGAAATCGAGTTGCGTGCTAGAGTCCATGGTGATGTTACCTTGGCTTTGTTGAGCTAAATGAAAACCCATCCTCCTCTACTACTATGCTAGATGCACACATACATACCCACAAGCACATGCAATAAATTATGATGAAGAGAAAAACGAAAGATATTTAACATATGTGTATCTACATTAGTGGAAACAAGCAATTGGTGGGGGAGATATGTCTAATGCCAAGTTGAAGGAGGGTGGAGAAAAAAAAAAGAAAGGTTGTGGGGGGAATAATCGATGAAGGGGTGAAAACGTGTAGAACATAATACAACAAGAGGATGATGATGATGATGGTACTAAGAGGCGGGATGTTCTGCCTGCAGAGGTTTGGCGCTATTGTGTGAGAGCTGTGCCGAATGTACACTATCGTTGTCTTCTTGACATTTCTTGTTGACTTGTGGGATGATGTACTTGTCAGGATAAAATTCTTGATGATCACCCATATCAAATGTCGAATCTAAAGGTGGAGGCGTAGCTGTGCGATTGTATTCGTCCATAGTGGGGATCGTAGGATGGCGAACGGACATTTTGATATTGGTTGAGGTGACCTACAACAACATGGTATAGGATGATAATGATGAGCAAAGGAAGCGTTAAATGATAAGGTGACCTACATACCCAATGAATCGTAATGACATTGATGGTGACATCGACAGTGCACATGGAAAGACACATTAAACCACGTTCGTGGCCTTGTGTAATGGCCAAGGTGAGGATATTGACGAGTGATACAACCAGACACACGGCGGATGCCACAAGTGTACGACGTGTCAATTTGTACAAGCGTGTTTCTCTCCAATCCTCACGATCGTGTCGACGGCTCGTTCTCACCAAAGGTTTGACAAAGAGGAAAGTGAGGTATAGGTTGAGCAACTAAAAAGTAAGGATCGATGGTTATTAAAATGACATTCATCGTGTTGGCGTAATTGGATTGCTTACAAAGTCATAAATCTAGATTGGACAAGGCGTTAATTTGCGATAAGAAAAAAAGGGGATAAACATGCCACTTACCATCAAAGGAATACTAGATGGTGGTTGCAAACCCATGATGCAAATGCCGTTCTCATCAATGTATGCATTTCGGAAGATCAACTACAAGAGCGAGAATGAGCGAAATGAATGAACAACAATGTATATAGATATACGTACCATGAGGATGAAGATGCCGACATAGGGGCATAATAAAGCGAGATGGAAGCGATATTGAATCGATTTCATTCGGCGTACTCTGACGGCTGTTACGAGATGTACACGTTCAATCAACCTAGTAGCATATTATGGCATCAGTGAGCGTTCGTATCAATAAGGAAAAGACACATACCAGGCATAGATAGTGACTTTACTACCAGCATAAAACACATCGCAAATCATGACACCAAGAACGCAGGATACCTTGTTCCCTAGCAACGAAGAAGCCGTTTGCATGAATAATTGCCATGGCTACCGCGCGTGTTTTCGGACTTACAGTTGTTCGTGGATACCGAGACAATGGCAATGGCCGAGAATGTCCATGAGAGAATATAGAGGATAATGACGAGCGTACGGCCATAGGTCAATGTGTTGAATCGTTCAATTTTGGATTTGGAACCAAAGAGTAAAGCCATGATGGAGATACATGCCAGCGAGATAATCTCGGACATGATCTCCAATCCGTCAGGCCCATCTATTTCTTGGTCCATGCTTTGTTGTAAACAAAAAGAGAAAGGGAAAAAAAAGACGTGTGTGTGTGTATTGTGGCCTCATTCGGAGCGTAAGTAGGACGACGACGAGAGTTGGGGAACAGCGCGCGGTATGTATCATGGTAGCACACTGGTAACCTTGACAATTTAACCCAAACTGCCAAGCCTAATCAGGGCAGGATCGGCAGCTCGCATGACTGTTTCCTATTCCTCTATCTTTGGTAGCACTAGCCGGTTATTTGGTACAAGGCTTCATATCCAATGATAGACATAATCCGGACGCGATAATCATGGGGCGAATGTAGGTATCATAGAAAGGGTGTGTTTTCTATTACTACTTTTTAATAGTTTGCTCCACACACACACACCACATGCGGATCTACATCTTAAAAGGTATACGCTGACTTTGAATCGGGCGGATGTTTTTTGTTGTTATGCTGACAATGATCATCCCCAACCCAACTACTTGGAAGAAGTCATCCCTATGCTCCCTTCAATATCAAAACCCTTGAATATTGCTTTTTGTGTGTGGCACCAGGCCATTTTCTCTTTTACTATTTATTACTCACAAATCAAATGATGATGACTACTAGTACTAGTATGTAAATGAGGGGGAAGGATTTATGCTTCACCTAATAACCATCCAACCACAGCACATTCCATTTCACGTGTCGCATCATCCACATCATCATTCTCATGGATGGTGGTTTGAACAGAGACATCAACGGCTGCTGTAGTTACAGGACGACGACGTAAAGGACGACGAGGAGGTGCTGCAGCTTCCGGTTCACGTTGAAGATACAAGAAACGTTCACGGCGTGGATAATAAGCGGATGCTCGATGTTGTCTATGATGTTGTTGTGCTGCAAATTCATCCATGGAACGTTCGAAATGCATCACCTTATCCAACACACTACTCAAAGGTCGAGGTTGAGGAGTAGCTTTGGGAGGATTATGCGGTTGTTGCAATTGTGGTTGTTGCTGTTGCTGCTGCTGCTCATCCATCATCATGCCACCACTCGTATTGGATGCGATGGATTCTCGGCTTTGTCGTACAAGTCGACGACGTGCTGCAGCTGCAGGGGTAATGGCATTCTCTTCAATACTTTCCCAAGCCTTGCTGCCACGAGATACCTTGCGCTGACGAATGGGAGGTTGTCGTGGAATAGGTGTACTGGTAGTAGTAGTAACAGTAACAGCCACAGTGGATCCATTGTTGTCTGATTCACCACTTTGTTCTTCTTGAGCAGTAACAGCACTCATAAAACCGGTTGATGATGTGGATGTGGATGATAAGGATACAACACTATTGCATGGTGAAGATGACTTGGTGGATGAGAAGGATGCCACACTATCTCGAGGCGAAGGCGGCTTGGCTGTTGTTGTCGTTGATTTCTCATCATCATCATCATTATCACTGTTGTTACTGCTGGTGTTGTTGTTGTTGTTGTTACTACGATCGGCTGTTGCTGCTATCGTTGTTATGGTATTATCACTACCACTGTCGCTGTTAATGCTGATTTCAGAATGCTTGGTAACAGGTGAGGAAGGTGGTGGTGAAATTGGTTTGATATCGTTTTTAAGTGGCTGCTTCTTTTCCTCCTCCTTGATAGGTTCTTCATGTTGGCGATCAAGCTCACATGACGATGTTGTTGTGGTTGTTGTGGTTGTGGTAGGACCAGGTGGTGGCGAGGGTGGCTGTGGTGTAGTAACAACAGGAGGAGCAGGGGCTGGTGTCAATGATATCGAAGGTGTAGATACCGAAGGTGTCACAGTCACTGAAGGTGTTGATACTGAAGGGGATGGACCTGGTGGTGTAGGAAGTGCAGGTGCAGGTGCAGGCTTTTTAGGTGCAACAAAAGGAGAAGAACGTGAAGTTGTAGGTGGTGATGGTAATGGTGCAGTAGTAGTCGTCGTAATAGAGGAGGAGGACGGCTTTTTATGCAATTCACGAGATGATGGAGTAGGTGGTGGTGGTCGTGGTTGCATAGCAACAGCAGCAGTTGAAGAAGAGGAAGGAGTGGGTGATGTGGATCTCAAAGCAGACCTGCTGCTACGTGATGCCAAACTTGCTGCCGAACGACGCTCCCAAGTGGGTGCTGGTGGATCCTCATCGGCCATTTGGTTCTTCACTTCAATGGAGCGTAATCGATTTGGTGTCAAGGTCACTTTGACGGTATCACCCGAACGTATCATATCCTCAAAGTTCATTGTTGTGGGCGCTGTTGCATCTGGATCATACACGGATGCTGCTGATTTGTTGGAAACAAACAATGGCTCTTCATCCTCCTTTCTCAAGACCTTGTGCGTCTTTTTCTTGTTGTTAAGACCAACCGCTGAAGATGAGGTAAACGTGGTACTGCTGACACTGCTGCTCATCAAAGATGCAGGTCTCAAGGCGTAATAATCGCTGTCCTCACGGTCAAATTCCAAATCATCAAAGCTGATATCCAGGAATCCGGTATGGATGCTTCCAGCAGCTGGGTAAAGTATTATTTTTAGTAACGCATTGTTGACGTGATAAATTCATGCTGTGACACTTACTGGACGAAGAATGTTTAGGTGCCGAAAACGATACTGGGGTCATCACCCTTGGCATGTATCCATAAGTATAGGCTCGTTTCTATCATTGTTCTATTAGGAATTGACCACATCATAAAATCATGCCAATTCTTACCTCTAACTTCTCTCGAAGCACCATGCGATAGAATACGCCACCCACTTGAACATCATCGATCAATGCCAAAAACACTTCTTTGATTCGGATCGTCTTGGTGTCTTCATGCTCTGCTGTCATTGCAATGGCCGTTAACACGTACTCGGCTACATGCTCCAATACGGTGGTCACGTAAATGGCAACAATAGGCACAATGATCACGGTGCCTTGATTGGTTGTTGTAGGTTGTTGAAGAAGATCCTCCTCAGGTGGTCTTTCAATGGCCAAGGTACAAAACTCGACGCATCGTTCACGTAATGCTGGTAAAGCTTCATCAAGTGGAAAAGGGTTGCCGTTGGTGCCAAGGTTACGCATGTGCTCATACACTTCATAGTTGATCACTTCGGTCTCGGTAAACGTTTTGACTTCAAGCTCGGCTTCTACAATGGCGTTCTTGCCCAAGGTCGAGGGTAGGAGTGTGAATACAACCGTTTTGATACGTGACAAGTCAAGCGATAATGAGGACGACAGCAGCAACCCAAGGAACTCATCAAGGAATTGGTTGATGGCCTGCAATGCATCGGCGGCTACTTGGTAGGGTCCAATCTCGGCAATGATGGCATTGGCTGCAGTGGGACAAATGTACGATGGTGCAGTAGTAGTACTGATAGTGACTTTTCACAAGCGGTGTCAACAAGCGAAAGAAAAGACGGTGGCTATAAATGAAATACCTCTTGACATGAAAATAGAAGGCTAGTTGTCGTAGTAGTAGTAGTAGTAGCGGTTGTGTGGAAATGAAGGGATTGTGTGTGCTATGATGATAAAAAGGAATGACAAGTGGGACCTATGGTTGGTGGTTTAGGCAGTGAATGGCATAAAGGAATGGAGAGCAAAAAGGCGAAAAACAATGAACAAGGAGGGTGGCTATTATATATATCAAAAAGAGCTGCTCTTGTCAAGAAAGAAAGAAAGGGAGACACGATCTTGAGCGTTGCCTTTTCATTGCAGTGTCGCACGAGGCAACCCGACCGAAATAGCAAGAACAAGAGTTGGTCTAAGCAAGCATCATCCTCCATTCACCTCCTTCATCACATACATCCTATATTATACATATATACATAGTAAATGACTGCGATTGACATCATCATCATCACCCCACTACTATTGTCAATGTATGTATCTCTCCCATGGAAGACAGGATATCTTTATCTCATGACTTTTCAGTACATCTCCTCTTTTATGCAATTCATCTCCTCGTCTCATTTAATTCTTTTTCACACACGAGCATGTTGCACAAATGAGGATAGTTGATTATTGTGCTCTCTCTTTCATTCTTTTCATCACACACACACACACACACCGCTCATCGCTGATGATCACAGTGCAACTTTACTGCCGTGGCGGTGTTTTTCTTAGAATCCATTTTTAACACGCTTACACACAAGTGATCGACAGTCCAATTCAAAATGCATGATGCGGATAAATGATTAACAAGAAAGAGAAAAAGAACAAGGTTTTGCCAGCATGATGAGTATGGGTGATGCTGCTACTACTACTACTATTACTATGTACTGCTTACCACCACCCACTCTGGAATGGCTCAAGTCGATAATGTAAGGTAGAATGACTTGTTGCCATTTGTTCAGCAGGTTGCTGGGATATCAAAGTTGTTGTAATAAAGAGGGGTCCTGCGTTTTGAAGTTGCTCCCAATCAACGCAATATTGAAGGCTTGATGACAAATTATCGTTGTTGTTGTTGATGATGTTCTTTTTGCAATAATCGAGTGCTGGATGATGCTGCTGCTGCGGCTGCTGCTCCTTGTTCTCCTCACAGGTTAAATGAACCGGAGGAGAGCTACCATTGACCACCGTGTGGCTACCACCAAGTAATAATGCTGAAAGGAGGGAGGGTCGACGCAGGGGTTTGTCAGGTATTTGTTTTTCAAATTGTTCTTGTTCTTGTTCATCCTTATCCACCACCGTTTGATCGTCGTCATCATCATCATCCACATCAACATCACCATCTTGGAAGGCTTCTCTATCCTCTTCTTGTAGTAGTGCCAAGTCGTATGGCCCGATATTATTGGTGCTATTGTTGCCGCACAATGGCCGAGTTAAAGCCGCAGCAGCAGCAGCAGCAGTAGTAGTAGTAAATGACCAACGTGGTTGTCTTGCCCCTGTTTGGGTCTCATGGGTCCATCGGGCATAAGGATGATGCTGTGCACGACCCGAGTCGTTTGCTGTACTTGCTGCAAGGTCCACATGTAGAAAAGAATCTCTCATGGAAGAAGCACTGATGTTGATCATGGTATCATTATCACTATCACTACTACTACTACTAATACTACTACTACAATCATCATCCATACTGCTGCTGGTACTAACACTGACGCTTCTCGATGACATTAAACGAGGAGTTGTCACTAGGCCAGCATGGTCATATTCTTCTTGACGAGGATCGAAATTGTTGTTGTTGTTGTTGTTGTGTTCCCATGCCTTGTTGATCACGAGAAAGGAGCCCTGCATGGATAATGTACTACCTTCCTCGTCGTAATCATCCTCCATCCATGATAAAGGAAAAGAATGTTGTGTTGTATGATTTTTGTTTAGAATAGGAATCGACATGAAAGAAAGAGAAGAAAAAGAAATGTAATCAATTGATCTTAGAGCTGGGTGGATTCTTTATATGAGGTAGCCCTTGGATACTTTACTGATCGGTGATCTTGTGAGTAATTTGCATAATGCAGAAATGGCTGGGCATGTTAACGCACACACACACAGCATGATTGGGAGAGAGCCATGGCAAAAACAAATCCCGCCGCTTCCATCCTTCCTTCCTTCCTTCCCTTTACACGCAACCTTTCTTTTTT
This sequence comes from Lichtheimia ornata, assembly GCF_029851405.1. Taxonomy (NCBI): domain Eukaryota; kingdom Fungi; phylum Mucoromycota; class Mucoromycetes; order Mucorales; family Lichtheimiaceae; genus Lichtheimia; species Lichtheimia ornata. Next base: position 50,740 of record NW_026695382.1, read on the forward strand.
CTTTTCCGTTCCTTTCTTCTTCTTCTTTTTCTTCTCTTCACTTATGCAAGATACGAATCGTATATCCAAAATACACCGACGCTCCAATCGACACGACAACCTCATGGACGTTTTCGTACGGCATCTCACAGTCGAAACACAGCTCTTGAATGCTTGCAGGCATAAACAGGCAAAGCATGGTACATATAAACTTGGCCTTTCTTTATTACCACTCGCATGGCGTCACTCATCAAGTAATCTTCCGCTTCTTTTATAGTGGAACACATTCTCGAGCATAGCGCCATCAATCCAGACACTGTTCGGGATCGACTCTTACGCACACCTTTGCATATTGCTTGTTCACGAAAAGACGACTTTCAAGAAGCAACCAACATAGCACGGATATTGATTAAGCATGGAGCCGATGTGAATAATGGTGTTGGGGATGAGAATGGCATGCATCCAATGCATATGGGTAAGTAGTGTATATACTACAAGGTTGGAGGTTATATATGCTGATGGGATTGTTATTTTTGTTTTAGCTGTATTGGCCGGTAACATTGAATGCGTATTGTTATTGTTGGAGCAAGGTAAGTAAAAAAAGTGGTGGTATCCATGGAGGGGATGGTATCTGATTCGGATGTTTATGATGTAGGAGCGAGTGTACCAGCATCTGATCCATTTCGTCTTACACCATTGCTTCTCGCCAAGCTGAAATTGGATAATCTACGACAAAGTCGATTGTACAGCAAACAAGAGAGCCTGAGTAGCGAAACGAGTAATGCATTACAGGAATATCGAGATCTTCAATCGGTATGCTGATGCTGCATGAATGACAACCACGTGATGATTTGCTTACTTTTACTGTAACAAGATCACCAAAGTTCTCGTCACACATCTTGCCAACAACCATATCACCAACCATGGCATGCCAACACACTATGGATTGTCAGATCGTTTCTTTTCAAAGGAGGAATCCGAAAAACAGTTGAACGATGCCATCCTCAGTATCACAGACCAATTATCCAGCATTTGTGTCCAAGAAAACAACAGGCTGCCCTCATCCCATGAGAATGATCCCGCCCTGCAAGATGTCATGAACAGTCTTATGGAGAAGGTGCGAAGATTGAGAATAGAGGAGACAGCGGTAAAATAGAAAATCATACATACAACACATATCGGGTTTAGAGAGGCGATGTAGTAGATACACATACCCCCACCTATTCTCCCTTTCCCCCCTCACCCCTCACCTACTTTATGGATATCTTTGCACATCATGTTTTATGGAAACCATCACCCACCAGTGCCTAAGATTATACTTGCAGCACTACTAACATTGTTCGCTCATACTTAACAGAAGCCGCCCCACCACCACCACCACCACCACCACCACCACCACCCTCACTGATTAAAAAGGGAATCCTCATTGTATTGCTCATACCTTTATATAAATTACACGTCATTGTCAACGTTGCTTTAACAATACGATCACTGCTGCTGATAAGGGTACATAATAAGGATCAGGTCCAAATGGCGTGCTTCAGCGTTTAGCTTGTTTATGCTTCGTAATCCCGCTAATGTAGTGGACGATGATTATAGATAACATTGCAAGACAATGCAAATACTGTAAATCACATGTTGTTTTGTTGGGGGGTTATCCCGGGTGTGGTGGAAACCATATGCTTTCTCTTTTTCATCGTAACATTGAATTTGATATCATGCTTGCTTGAGCCGGTTATGATATTTTTTGCCCTAAATAACATGTTGGGTATGACAAAAGGCGGCAACCTTATTTCCCATTGTGCATATACAAGTATGGTGACAGGTATCGCCATCATCTCATTGATACCGCACAATGGTGCCATCAGGCGGGTCTCGACTTTGTACATACTCCTCCTCCTCCCTCCGCATGAAACATTGCTTAGTAGCATCTTTATCTTTTAAAACCCGGATCTTTTTTGCTTATCAAAGGGTAATTGCTTGAATCCGGTAATGCATACGGTGAAATAGCTAATTCAAGTAATGTGCAACCCAGTGATCTAGCACCCCGACTTTTTGGGTTTTTGCATACGTTTGACATTGACGGGACATGACTGAAATTCCCGAACACACCGCGGCTTTTCGACCTTTTTTCTACCACATGTTGATCGGCTACAAGCGAGATAAAGAGAAAAGGGGTTGTTGTTGGGTGTAGAGTTGAAAAAGAACACGTACCTCTCCACATCAACAAGATGGCTTGAACCAGGTATATGGATCCATCATAATACAGCTGATCTGAATGGCCATCATCATCTTTTTCCAAGCACCTATATGCCATTTTAAAGAGATGTACCACGAAAAGAGCGCGCGCTCGAATCGGGTTCGTACGTAGTATCTGATAACTCGTCATTGCTATAGAGATACGACTAGGAAGGATAATGTGGGATCCAATCGTGTGTAACGCCCATGTATCATGGTGTGGCCCGCCCGCACGTTGTGTGTTTTCGCTAATTTTGTACTTTAACTACCAAAGAGGTAAAAAAAAGAGAAAACCATAGTGTCGGACGATCAACCCAACCATTGATGAACCAACAATGCATGGTAGGTGGACCCTTTGTCCCCCTTTTTTTAACATCGCCTTTAGTCTAGATCAAAGAATAACAAGAGGGGGGCGTTTTTGTTATTCACGCCAAACTCAGTCTATGGATCCGTCATCTCCAAGGATATTGACAAATCCGAATGTTGACTCTTGGAACCCATTCGTTTGATCCACGAGGGAAAATCGTGTTATTTTACTGGTCAGCCACAAGGATAGAGTGCCATGTTGCACAAACATGGTCTCCATCATACACGAGCCAACAAGGTTTAAAAAGAGGAATGTTGACAGACATCAAATGACTTGTGCCATCGTGTTAGTGTGTTTATGTATGTGTGTGTCTTTATTTGGATGACAAGACTATAACTAACGAATGAAGCTTTACTCTTTTTTGTTGGATTGTGTAGATCAACAACGACAAAGAGACGTATGCATGAGCTTTCTTTTGTGGCGAAGGTTCTTCGCGCGGCGCTATTACCACTAAGTATTACTACGCCATGATCACAGCGGAGATGGTGAACATTGCATATCCCACAATAAACCACACAGACACACGATGTCACTTGTAAGGCTCCGCTTCATTTTGCTTGGCTATCCGTAGTTATCCGAAGCGTATCTATGGTGCGTCTCTTGAAAGTAAAGCCTCACGTGGGGAGGTGTGAAATCGTTTGGTTGGGGGGAAGGGAACATTTATGCCAAGGAACAACATTTATAAATTATACACCAAATACACACGAAATTGTTGTCATTCATCTCTTTCTCTTTCTCTCACTCTTTCTCTTTTTTCATACCATGCTTATATCAAGATTACAACAACAACAACAACCGGATCATCCACCTTCAGCTCAACAGCAGCTTCTACATGAAGACAAGACATTCTCATGGTTTATTTCTCGTGGTGGTGGCAAAAGAGATGGTTATGGGTCTACAGGAATAAAAAAGGAACGTTCAAGATGGCAACATGCAGCAAGACAAGGATCCCTTGCAGCTACATTGCAGCTAGCTTATCTTGAGGATGCAAAGCATGATCCACAAACCACGGCATGCCAACGTTGTGATGCTGTTGCTGAACATTACTTGACAGCTTTGGAACGCACCTATCATTCAGAAGGAGGATTTGGAGGAGGTCCTGTGTTTTGTTCGGCTGATTTGCTTGAGCTCGTTTCTCAAATGTGCCAAATGGTATTGGAACATGCTTTTTATCAGCAAGATTCCTGGTGGTTTCATCCTCTTACCAAGACGCTATGGGATTTTGCCAAACAACTCAAGGATGAATCCATTGGGTCCGATCATCATGTTATTACCACGCTTCAACCTGCATCGGTCATTGTGACAGAGGATGATAACGATGATGGTATTGATGATGAGCAAGAAGCTTATCGTCGCGCCATCCGTATCACGGTATACCATTGCCGAGCCCATGTCTATCAACGGCACCGAGAATTAGAAAGAGCAGCCGTCTATTTCCGAAAATGTGTTGCTGTGCATCGTCCCTCCTCCTCGTCCTTTGTGTTTGAAACACAACGTCTTTTACGTGAATCTGCCAAAATCTCTTTAAAGGAGCTTGCCTCTTCTTCAAGTAATCAACAACACCACCATCAACAACAACGTCGAGGCTCTATATCAAGTAATGGATCGGCTGCATCAGCATGTGCTCACTGTGGAAAGGAAAAGCGAGCCATGCCGGTATGTGCAAAATGCCGTGCCATGAGTTACTGCAGTAACCGCTGCTTAATAGCTGATAAACCCGTTCATGACAAGCAATGCCATCGTATCCAGAAATGAGACATGTTGTTGACCAACATCTTATCCCCAACAGACTACTTTTTTGTCCTGATGAAATAATCCCCCACCCTACACACATTTATTATAGCCCATACCCGCGCATTGTACGATATCACCTCTCTTATTTTGTTGTTCTTGTAATGGATGTTTTTGCATGTATCACTCATTGTCTCTCTCCTCCAATTGAACTCTTTCTACTCTACTACAGATCTCTTATTTTTGTAGTGCTTTGTGGTGGTGGTGGTGGTGGTGGTGTGTGAAAATAGGTGTGATGGAATACATGTGAGAGCATGTTTGTGTGTGTTAAAGATCTCTTTCCTCCCTCCCCCCAATCCAATCCAAAACCGGGCTTGTCTATTCAAAGAACATTTCATGTTACTCAAAGGAAGGACCAACGGGTTCCAAAGAATGTACATTGCGGATCAGCATTTTGTCGTTTCCTTGTGCAACCTCGCTTTTATTCTTTTGCCATTTCCAAAAACAAGCTCCGTATTACCTATCCGTCAGTCAACTACCATAGACCTACATTCTCATGGCGTCATTCACTCAAAGCTATCGCACATTCCTCAAGGCCGGTTATGCTGCTGTAGGTCATCGTGCAAAAGATAAACAAGCCATTCGCGATCGCATTCGTTCTCGATTTGAGCATGGCGACATGGCCGATCCCGTCAAAAGTAGGTTCCATTGGCTGCTTTAGTATAGCACCAGCAGAGGTGGGGAGGGAACTTATAGCATGCTTTGATAGGTGAGAACACGTTACGAATGCTTATCGACGCGTCGCATTATCGTGGTATGGAACGTGCTGTTGTACGCAACATTTGTCGTTTGTATGCACTCGAAAAGGAATATGCCATCAGGTAAGAACAGGGTGGTGGGTACACAAGGGAACGATGCCAAGAGAGATTGTAACCATGATACATTCATTGCATAGACCACCCTTTTACAATCGCAAGCTGAGGCCTGAAATTAAGCATCTACATGATCACGCCTATGACGACATCCATTTACTGGTTCAAATGCTCAATAAAGAAATGAATTTGTGTTTATGACATTTATCGTGCTGGTTGCTAGGTCGCGGTTGCTAGGTAAATGATATACATTGCAAGGCCAATATGCATAAAAATGATGGGTGTTGTTGTTATGATGTTTGAATGGTATGATGGTGATGATGATGGTATCATAGTGTATGTACGTAATCAGTGGATGAAATGAAGGTGAAGAGAGATAATGAGAGAGAAGAGGCGGGAGCCTTTGTTGCTAGGCGGCATCCTGCTGTAAGGGCTTAACACTGCTGGTTTGAGATACTTGAATCGAATGCATGCTTTCGGTATCTGTCATTGGATCTTGGTGATGGTGTGTTGATGGCTCTAGCATAGTATCATACAAGTGTTTGTTGACTTGATAAAGACTACCATTGACGCCTGCCGCTGCTGCTGCGACTGTGGTTGGGCTTTGTTGCTGGCTGCTGCTGCTATTGTAGTCGTTGTTATTACTTCCCAACGTGGTTGCGTTCCGCACAGACATTTTGATATGAGGGGATGTAACCTATGTAGGAGGTAAAGAGGGGTCGTGTGTCAAAGGTTGTTCTCATCAACAACATCACTACTACAACCTACCCAATGCACGGTAATGACATTGATGGTTACATCAGCTGTGCACATGGACAAGCACATCAAGCCACGTTCATGCCCCTGAGCTATGGCAAGCGTCAAGATATTGGCAAGTGAGACAAAAAGACAAACAACCGATGCCACCACAGTACGCCGCGTGAGCTTGTAAAGACGAGTGGACCGCCAATTATGGTGTCCCCCATGATGACCGATCCCAGAAGTAATAAGAGGCTTGACAAATAAAAAAGTGAGGTAGAGATTCAACAACTATGTAATGTTGATGGAAAGCGGTTAGCAATGTGGGACAGGCTGAGTGAGTGATCGACATCATTTAACCACCGTCGTCGTGCAAAACATCAACATTGCGACTTACGAAATCGTAACACTAAAGGCATTCAACTACGTAAGTCACGTGAAGAACAATGTCAAACGCTTTCCTTACCATCAAAGGAATGCTTGAAATGCTTTGAAGACCGATAATACAAGTACCATCTTCAAGGATCAAATTATTGCGAAAAGTAACCTATGCAAAAAAAACAAAGTTCCTTGCCGTGAGTTGTGTATGACATGTGTTTCGACCTAGGATGGTAGCATTACCATCAGCACAAAGATGCCAATGTAGGGGCATAAAAGACAAAGATGAAAGCGGTATTGCCATGACGAAAAACGAGAGCCACGTACATCGGATACCAAATGCACGCGTTCAATAAGCCTATATGGGTTCATGTTAGCTGAATACACAATGACCTAGCGAAGCAATCATTACCATGAGTACATTACAATCTTTGTTGCAGCATAAAAGATGACGCATATGATGATGCCAAGCGTGCATGAAACAATGTTATCTACGTAAGCATCATCAGCAACCATGAGTTTAATTTTCTCAACCACTTACTGTTATTGGTAGAAACAACGACGATGGAGATTGCAGAAAATGTCCATGAAAAGAGATACAAGGCGAGTACAAGTATACGACCATAAGTGATGGTATTAAAGTGTTCTGTTTTTGTTTTCGAGCCCAATGCCACCGCCATAATAGAAATGCAAGCGAGAGAGATAGATTCTGACATGATTTCCAAGCCATCTGGTCCTTGTGGTGCTGGTGATGAAGATGGATCGCTCATGATGTTGTATACCCGCAACGCTAGTTGTAGGAACAAGGTAGGATATTGAATGTGATAATCTTGGGTTCTTTAGGAAAAAAAAAGGTAACAGGAAAGAAAAGGGATACGGCATTGGAAAATGTTGATGATTGCCCATTGTTGTTAACATTGGTGGATGACACAAGGTGGCCAAAAAGGAAAGGATCGACACGTTGCAGAGGTAGGGTTGAAGAGTGCCACTATAAACATGTTAGAAACATCCATGACGGTACCAGGCGTCTGGCATGAAAACGGCTTTGTGATATATATGGTGGCCGTGTACGACATAAAAAATCAGGCCATTCTACAAGATACCGCTTATCAGTCAAAGTGGTGGCCATTGTTCTTTTTTTCCATTGTCTTTTATGATTCATTTCCAAGCTCATTTCCTAAATATAAATGAGTAGGCGTACCAACAAAGACACACATGATAGAAAATGACCCAAGCTTATTACACATTGATTCTTGCTTTTCGATTATCAACCTTTGACCCCACAACATGGACCACATGGTAACACACACATTATATATACGCTATCAGATACCATGGATATGAATAATGCATCACCGACACAATACACCAAATATTCCTTTATATAAGAAGAGAGAGAGATATTCACAGGGTTTATAGTTATATAATAATAGTAATCTTAAGCGGCATTCGGCTCTCCATTGGACGTAGCAGTAGTAGCAGTAGTAGTCTCAGCTTGACCATTGTTGTTTTTGATCAAGTCGGCACTTTCACCTACGACCATTCGCTCGACCTGATCATCTTGCACGGAAAATTGGCGTTGGCTCATGTCATTCTTCTTGTTAAGGATTAGGCTCTTGTTTCCTCCTGAATGGGACATGGGCGGGACTGTGTGCTTGTAAAAGCAATTGGGTCGAGTGCAAGCACCATCATATTTACACTACACAGAAAGATTGATGAGGAGTTTTGATCCATGATAATGGTAACCAACCACACACACACACTTACAAGAACATCTGCCAAAGGATTTTCTTCACCAGGATGAAGGAAATGACATCCAGGTCTTTTGCAATTCTCACCATTTTTACATGGGATAGGCACCTTGGTTGGCGTCGTCGATGATTGCTGTTGTTGCTGTTGTGGTTGTTGAGATGATTGCTGTGGTGCCATAGGCATGGATGATGGGTCTGGATGAATGAATGGACAAACAGGATTGGTGCAATAAGGAAAGTATCGGCAAGGAAAAGGTTTTTTTGCTGGTGCTGTCATGATGGAAGATGCTGAAGGATGAGGTCCTCCTCCTCGTTGTTGTTGTTGTTGTGATGGGCTAACTTCGGGATGAATAAACATGCATTCAGATGCATCCTTTGAACAATTTGGAAAATCACTAGAGAGAGAGATTTCAATCGATAGATGCGTAAGTAAACGAAATAGAAAACAAAAGGTCACATAAAAAAAAGAGAAAGAATAAAAGCAACATACGGGCAAATGGTCTTGGGATGAAAGTAGGGACATTGCTCGCCTTGGTTGCAAGCAGGCCAATACTTACAACGATTGGCAGTTTGAGTGGATGAAGGCTTGGCTGCTCCCAATCGATCAAAAACGGAAGGTCGAGCTACAAAAAAGTATCCCCTAGCATCAGCACACCTATCAATGTACGTGTCCATCCCATCCAACTTACCATCTGATGAAGCTACAGATACTTGTCGATCATTAGAACGTCCCAATCGTGATAAAATGGTGAATGAAGAAGAAGAGGGCGACGATGCTCTTGGTCGTTCAGGTGTTCGTTGTCGTGGACGTCGTTCTCTAGGTTCAGGGGATCGAGATCGGGATCGTTCACGTTGTTCGCGTCTCGAAGATGATGGAGATCCACCATTTAAACCTCCAATCGCTTGAGCGAATATCCGGTTTGGCTTGGGTGAAGAAGTTTGTTGTTGTGGTGCTGCTGGTGCAGATTTGACAGGCGTGGAATTCTGCATTTCTTCGATCCTTGAAAACATCCATGCTGTCAAATTGACATCTATAAAAGACATTTAATCAATACACGCCACCATCATCAATGTAATCCATTCATTCCAATTACCATAATCTGATCCAACCACTATATAACATACAATACATCAGGTCAATGACTTGTTTCTCACACGCGCCAAAAAAGGTCCACTTACACTGCTGGAGTTCCTGGTTAATCTGATCGATCTGGTTTCCGGTTTGCAAGAGATTGGTGATATATTCAGAGAGCGTATAGTCTATATCATTGTGGGGGCGTCGATCGTTAGTTGATTGGATCTGTAGCGTGGGTTGGGTTGCCCTTTATACACTTGCCTCCAGAATCAGAGTAGTCGTATGCAATGCATTTGGCGTGGATTTCGCTCTATGATAGCCATAGACTAGCGTTAGTGTCAGCCATAATAAACAATGGGGGCTTCCATAACATACGGCGAGGGTCTTCCAATCTTGCTCCTGCATGGCGTGGAAAAGGTGTGTGTGCTGAGCAAGCTGCGGCAGCTCCAGAGCTTTCTTCTTCCTACGACGCTAGTCACGTCGGGGCCTTTTCTCCTATAAACGCGATCCATTGGCTGTTGGCTGTCACATTGCATGATGGTCTTGGCTCTCTATAATAAACTTTCGTGCTGATCTATCAAAACAAGAATGGCCATTGTGATTACTATTGTTGCTATGCAACGCTTTATCATCTCCTATGTCATTGTATTACGAGGATGCGTTGCTATGCAACCACTTGTTTCCCCGCATAATAATTGATCCCGTACCTAATAGCAGCAGCCATGAAGAAAAGGACTAGTGTCCTATTATCCCAAGAATTACCTGCAAGTTGGATGTGAGCATTATGACAAGGAACGCAATTACTGCTTTTATAGCGAAATGCATAGCATTGAGGGAAGATGGATGATTCCTCAAATTGACTAAACGATCTATGTTCAAGAATGCCAAGTTTATAAAGAGGTTTATGGTAGAAGAACAACTACTACAAGTAATAATATGGGAGATCCACTGTTCTAGTAGATGTGCGCATGGTTTGACAAGGTATTTGGATGTGGTGATGAGGTGGAGGTGCTGGAGGAGATTTGAGCATTCGGCGTCTTATTGGACTTGAGAAATCGACCAATCATAGCTGCCCACCTGCCCAATTCAAAGCACACGCGAGAAGCGCCCGCCCATACAGCTGTTTGTTCTTTTGCTTCATCGCTCACTTTTACCTTTCATCTCTACACAAATGGTAAGTTGTCTCTGTTGTTATACAAAAAGGCTATTGTGGTCGTCTAGATTGAAGGCTCATCCTGTTGGCGATCTCTTCTTTTCTGTAGGCCGATTCATCGTCGTCGTCAACCACTCCCAAGGGTACTGTCAGGTAAGAACAAGTGACTATACAAGGTGTATGGCAAAGATGGATTGATATTCATATTGGGATGAATAGGAGACGCGTTACTGGACGATCCAATACTGCTGCTTCCCGTGGACCTATGCCTGGTGGTAGCACTTCCAGCATGATGCGTATTTACTCTGACGATTCTCCAGGACTTCGAGTGTATGTTAAAACACGCGCCCTATCTATCTCGAAATGTAACTAATGTTGCGTTTATAGTGATCCTGTTGTTGTGTTGGTTCTTTCCTTGACCTTTATTGCTTCAGTTTTTGGTTTGCACATTGTCGGCAAGTTCCTTCGTGCTTAATGGTTTTGACACTCTTTTGACGGCGCTTCCACGATATCATGAATGAATGCAGTCATCATTCACGCACACACGCACACACCACACACTCACTCAACCAGACACACTCACACATACACAAACACACACGTACACCATAACGAAAAAAATATATATACATATATTACATGCAACCAATTTTTATGGATGTGAATATGGGTATAAGGATAATTGGGTATTGCTACTATAGCTGGGCAGGATAATGGTCACCTTGTTGACGGAAGAGCATGCCATTGGAGGGAATGATGGGTACATATCGATTATGGACAAAGAGAGGTAGATGGATTCATTCATCCCCGCCCTAAAACATGCGTTGTCAAATACGCCTGTCTCTCTCTCTCTCTCTATCGTCTTCCAAATTTCAGGGCCGATAATAGTTCGTTCTTCTTTTCCTTCCTAATGTCCAAGCCTATTCCAATCACTGTCTTCACTGGATTCCTCGGTAGTGGTATGCTTGTCAACAATGGAGATCAGTAGCGTCATTTGTGTGTCTCATTGACGGTTCTTGCAAGGCAAAACGACCACGATTCTCTCGCTCCTTAAACGGCTGCCTGCTGAATACAAGACATGTCTCTTAAAGAACGAGTTTGGCGATATTGCAGGCAAGTACATAAAGGCACCGTTGTACAATCAATGTATCTAACCTTGTCGTATAGTCGATAGCCAGCTTGCCAAGGAAACCAACATTGGTGTACAAGAGATGATGAATGGATGTCTTTGCTGCGTTCTGGTGGGACAAATGAAGTTGGCCTTGCTCGAGTTGAAGGGTAAAATCACCAAGATCATCATACATTTTACAGCTTTTGTATACTCACACGTACCTTTATTTTAATAGAGAAATACAATCCTGATAGAATCATTGTAGAAACAAGGTAAGCTTATTCACACTCTTGCTTGAGGATGAGTGCTCACTCATATTACCGATGTTTTACTACATAGTGGATCAGCATTTCCAGGCAAGTTGAATGATAAAACACCGACGAACATGGAGGATCTAAATGATGTCAACCCACTACAGCCCCGATTGCCTGGCAAATCCGAGAAATGGAAGGCGATGGCTTTGTGTTGGATTCAATTGTCACTGTGATCGATTGTGAAAACTTTAAGGGATATGAAGATACAAGCTACACGGCCAAAATGCAAGCTCAGTACACGGATGTCATTTTATTAAACAAGCACGAGCAGGTAAACTATCGTCATCATCCTCATCCTCATTCATCCACTAACATTTATTAAAGGTATCCGAACAAGATCTCGACCGAGTGATCGACCATGTCAACGATTTGAATACGGATACCCCCAAAGTCAAGAGCGATCTTAATGGCGTATCACCTGATCTTGTTTTTGGCTTGGACACGCAGCTCTTTTCAGTTGCTTACAACAAGACGCATTCACTGGATGAGATGGTATTTGATCCAAAGCACCAAGAGAACGAGGTGGATTTGATCCAGGTGATACAACATGTCCACGAAGCAGCAGCAGCAGGCTCGTCATCATCATCATCATCCCTCAGCAAAGATCAATTGGTGGCCTTCCTTCAAACTATGCCAAAAGAGGACATTTACCGCATCAAGGGCTTTATTCGTCTGGGAGAATCGTCAAGATTGCATATCCTCAATCATGCGTTTGGTCGTCATACCTTGACCGAGGTCGAACATGAAGAAACCTTAGAGGAAGCAAAGGATGTCCAAGTCAAAATCACCGTCATGGGCCAAGATTTGAGAATGTATTTTGAAAAGGTCAAGAATGGATTACTACAGGGTGACCAAGGAGAAGCAAAGATCATTCCTGCACATAGACATGACCATTAGATCCCACAACATGTACACACACAATAAACGTAGTAGTATATGCTAGTTAGAATAGCATGGACATTACACACATGTGAAAACGTCTTTGATCATCATCCTTTATGTACGGCTGAAACAACAACAATGCCAAATGATCATGTATCATCCATCGTGTTCAATCCAGGATCACAAGAGATTCATGCATGCATGCATGCATGCATTTTAGTTCCTGCAGTGTAAATGTATCATGATCTTGATAGTACCAAAGTTTACAAGCACGTGTGTGTGGGGATCATTTGTTGTTGCATTGCATGGATCAAATGCAACTTTCAATGACCAACCATGCGTCGTTCTATTTTCCGAAGCCTACCAATGTAAATTACTTCATCATAAAGTCATTCAACCGGGTCATGAAATTTTGGATCCATATGTTTAGCATTGTTTTCTCAACAATGGGTACAATGACGGCATTTGGTTTGGGGGGGGGGTGGTAGAAGAGCAAAGTGTGAGATCAACCGCTTCCGTAATGTAGAAAAAGGGGATGCCTATAATAATCACACTCTTTTCTTTTTTTCTTTTTCTTTGTACCTTTCCATGTCCTCCCAACAACAATCTCGAGACAAGCAACAACGTCGCAAGTCTTCTCAACGTAACGCTTCTCCTCCTTCCTCTGATGTTGACTCGTATGTGGTGGGTGAAAGAAGACCAAGAAGCCCATCTCCTTTCCCAAGACGCCATGGCCCATTGTTTGGTCCACACAGAGAACCAATGCAATTACGCTTCCCTCCTCCACCTACAGGCAAAACCACCGGTGCTCTTCGTTTGGACTTGAATTTGGAAGCTGAAGTCCGTGTTAGTGCTCACGTCCATGGTGATCTTACTTTGGCCTTGCTCAGTTAAATTATGATGATGTGACAACAATAAATGATGACCCTTTATTTATATATACACACATTTGATACCATTACTTTGCACGAGGAATATGGATTGAAAAAGAGATACCACCTTTATGAGCATCCACATTGACGATCACGTCTTCATCACCGTTACGCACAGCAAGTGATGAACCACTCTTTTTGTTGTTGGCTGTTGATGCAGGTGGTGGATCGACGGGTTCTGCCTTGCCATAAACATTACCAGAAGGATCAACAATATCGCCATTTTCATTCACCGTTTTGCCGTCGAGATAGGACATGTCTCTGGAAACCTTGCCAAGCACCTTGCCTTCATCATCCACAACGTTGCCTTCCTTGTCCACTTTTTTGCCCACGAGGTCCTTTAAGGTTGGCTTGGACGGCTTTTGATCATATTTGACATTATTCTCAATCAGCTTGTGGGAGCCATCATCAGATTGTTGTTGTGGTAGTGATGGATCATCCTCCTCCTTGGATGGTTGTTCTTCTTCTTGCTGTGGGTCATACTTCTCATCATCCATGGGTGGTAAAAGTGCGTCCTGGTCATCACCATTCGTTTGCTTCATATGTTCCTTGGCCATTAATTTGTTATAGGCCTTGAAGGCTTGCATGAATTTGCGGGTGTCTTCTTCATCCAATCCAAGTTGTTCCATGGTAGGGCTTGATAGAAACTTTTCAGGCAATGTGGTATTCTTTTCATTGCTGATACGAGGTGGAGGAGGAGCAAAACCTTGGTCAGGGATATCCACATCTTGCTCAGCATCATCAACTCGATCGCTTGATAAGTTGTCGATACGATAAGGTTCTCCTTCTCTGTTATCATTCAAAGGATCATTGCTTTGTTCGTATGTGCGATGACGATCGCTTGTTGAACGCTTTCCACCACTACGAGACGAACGCTTGGTGCTACTAGTTGCATCAGATGATCCACCTCCAACACCATCAGTGGATACGATCGAGTTGCTTGTATCATCATGGTGGTCTCTAGCCTTGCCTCTTCTTCCGCTACTGCTACCACCACCATTGTAAGAGTCTGGGTAGTCTTGATCTTGCATTTCACGATAACGACGCCTGCTACTTTTTCTTTTTTCGCCATTGTTGTAATACTTTGAGGACTTCTTTTTGTAATATCGATCATCATCACCACCACCAGCACGTTGATAGGATGAATAATCCTCTTGTTGATTGACTCGATCGCCTGCCATTTTTCTTTTTCGGTTTCGTTTTCTTTTACGACGCTTGTTAGTTTCTTGAGTAGGTCCTTGTGCTATGGACTGCTGTTGTTGTTCTTGTTCCTTTGGAGCTGTAGTAGTAGTAGTAGTAGTATCGTCGTTGGGTTGTTGTTCTTGCTGTGATTGGTTTTCTTGTTCTGTAACAGGTTCACGCTCTTCTTTGGGTACTTTGGAGCGTACGTATAAGAGTAAGAGGATAAGTAGAATGATGGAAAAGGGAAACGCAGTTGGGATCCCTCACTTTTTCAAGGGAAATGATATAAGGATAATGCTGTATAGAAAGCTGAGTTAGATGGCCATGGCGTCACTCATACTTGAAACAGCGTGGTCTATTATCATCACCCGCACACACCCCCAAATTTTATGGCGGGCTGCATTATTGATGCACAAAAGATCATCATGGAAACAATGTTTACTTTTCTATAACGGGTAAAATCATCTGGGCTATGGGGTCAAGCGCCCATCCCATGTGAGACATGGTCAATGGTAAGATCTCTCCTGGATTTTGAAATTGATGAATCCACCAACGATCGATTTTTCTTGCTAATCGCCTAATTGTATATGCTGTAGCCATTGCGTCATAAGCAGCAGATCACCCATTTAAATATGTGGCATTTGGTTGTCTGATTTTCTCTTTTTCTGTAACCATAGCAACAACCATGTCTGCAAGAACAGCTGAACGACAGCAACAACAACAACAACATGATTCTGATATGGAATCTCAAGTCAGTCGTGGACGTTCACCAGGACCTCGACAACCCCCTCCTGCTGCTGCTGCTGCACCACGACGAGCTCCACAACAACAACAACGTGAATATTCAGAAGATGAGGAATCAGTAATATCTGAAGCACCCTCGGCTGGTGGTGGTGGACGTCAACGCTCGAGAAGAAGAAATCGACGTAATCGTCGTAGCAGAAGAGCACCTCCTGTGTCCGATGAAGAAAGTATTGTGGATGGTGCTGTTGGCACAGTCAACAATGCCGCTAATCAAGTAACCAACACGGCCAATCAAGTGGCCAACACTGCCCAAAACGTAGCCCAGCCCGATAATAGCCCTCTCAAACTTCGCTTGGATCTCAACCTTGATGTTGATATCGAATTGCGTGCCAGGGTCCATGGTGATGTAACCCTTTCTCTCTTGAGATAAATCATCCATAGTATAAATTCATATGTATACCTTTCTATAAGTTATTGAAATATAAGACTATGCCTATGTGCTATCATGACACCTTGAAATGATTGACAGATTATTGTTGTATGCATTCCGAAAGTATGGATCGGGTTACCTATTGGGTCAGAAGACTCA
Organism: Lichtheimia ornata; assembly: GCF_029851405.1. Classification (NCBI taxonomy): domain Eukaryota; kingdom Fungi; phylum Mucoromycota; class Mucoromycetes; order Mucorales; family Lichtheimiaceae; genus Lichtheimia; species Lichtheimia ornata. The sequence continues at coordinate 66,776 of NW_026695382.1, forward strand.
AGCGTAGTACAAGGAAAGGGGGAACAATTCACCTGAAGATCAATGCAAATGCAATGCAAAGAAAAGGGAGATCAGCAGGGACACGTTGTACCATTGCAATGTGGCGTGATAAGTAGAATACCCCTCTCTCTCACACACGCAAGCACACATGATTCATTGTAAAGAGTCATCATTGTGTTCACCGATCTAGAATACTTTGGCTGTTTCATTATCCCATTGACGACTTGCTGTCGCAGCCTTGTTTCACCGCCTCTCATTCTTTCACTTCTCCTTCTCTTCCTCCTCCATGGATGATCATTATGGTGCTATCAAGTTTGGCGAATTCCGCAAGTACATGCAAAACAAGCAAGCAAAGCTGAAGGATCAGGAAAGAGCATTGTACGTCATGGAGTTTATTGTTGAAGGCATTGCAATGCGCCCATTGACACCTCTCTCATTTCTAGAGAACACACTGCTACCCAAGATACGCTACCACAGATCTTTCAAGGGCTTTCGATCTACATTAACGGCTATACGAATCCGTCACAAAGCGAATTGAGACGATTGATTATCCTTCATGGCGGGAACTACCAGCATTACTGTAAGTCTTGGGTGTGGCAGTTTATGCATGGCAAGTGCTAACCTTTAGGTCTAGTGAAAAAGTCAAGTGTTACTCATATCGTTGCCTCCAACCTGACGCAGTCAAAGTTGCACGAGTTCAGGTAAAAGATATACTTCGTTCATGTTGTCACACAAGGCGTATTCAAACAATGAATCGATACGTAGGGCGTACAAGGTCGTCAAGCCTAGCTGGATCACCGACAGCATTGAAGCCAACGAACTTCAGCCATGGCCACAGTATCGTGTTATCGTCAAGGAGTCAGCACAAACAGAATTGGTATTCAATCAACCTCAGCAACAGCAACCACTTCAACAGCAGCAGCAGCAGCAACAACCTGAAGGCAAGACGCTCAATGCTGCATTATTGGCCAATCCATGGAACAAGGAGAATACATCAGCGCAACCTGGATTTATTGAAAAGTTCTACGAGTCTTCTCGTTTGCATCATTTATCGACATGGCGTGCCGAGCTAAAGGACATGGTTGGGAAAATGGAACAAAAGTACACCTTGGGAAAGCGAAAGCGATCTTCAGGCCCAAGAATTGTCATGTAAGTATGTTATCACGTGGATGGATGGATGACCCTGTTGCTCACATCTTTATGTATAAAGGCATGTTGACTTTGATTGCTTTTTCGCATCCGTGGGACTCTTGGATCGGCCACATTTAAAGGAAAAGCCTGTAGCAGTAGCACATGGTCAAGGCCGTCAACAGAATTCGTCGAGTGATATCGCTTCATGCAACTACATTGCACGATCCTTTGGTCTTTACAATGGGATGCATATTGGTGCTGCCAAGAAAAAGTGTCCTGAACTTCAAGTGATTCCATACGAGTTTGAGAAGTACAAGGCCATTTCGGAGATGTTTTATGAGACGCTCTTTGGATATGCCGAGCAACTGCAGCCTGTCAGTGTGGATGAAGCGTTGATTGAAGTGGATGGAAGCAATGGTGGTGACCCTTTGGAGCTCGCCAAGGAGATACGCCAAGTGATTCGAGAAAAGACGCAATGTGAAGTTAGTATCGGCATTGGACCCAATATTCTTTTGGCACGTCTTGCTACAAAGAAGGCAAAGCCTGCTGGACAGTACTTTTGCAAAAAGGATCAGGCCGTTGAGTTTTTGGCACCTTTGGATGTATCGGATTTACCTGGTGTCGGCTATCGTATGGCAAGCAAGATTCAAGAGGATCTTGGTATCAATCATGTGGGCGAATTGGCAAAGATCCCCTTGGGAAGATTGCAACACTACCTTGGGCCCAAGACTGGAAAGATGCTTTACAACTATTCACGAGGCATGGATGATCGCGAACTCCAAATGTTTCAACAAAGACAATCCGTCAGTGCAGATGTCAACGTAAGTTATCATGCATGATGTCAATAATAACCATCATCACTGATCCATTGCTGTAGTGGGGTGTTCGATTTGAAAACGAGGACCAGGTCAAGGTAAATGAAGCAAATCGGGTATTTGGAAAAGGGTCTACATGTATCTAATGATGTGCATAGAAATTTGTCATGGAGTTGGGAGAAGAAGTATCACGACGATTACAGAATATTCAGCAACGTGGAAAAAGCATCACTGTCAAGATCTTACGGCGGCATCCTAGTGCGGGTGAAGCAGCAAAACGACTTGGATGTGGTGAATGTGACAGCTTCTCCAAAAGCATTGTTCTTGACCGGTTTACGGATGATGCATCAGTGATTGGTAATCACGCATATCAAATGCTATCGTCTTTTGGTTTTGATCCAGCTGATTTGCGAGGTAAGAATACAAAAATGTGTGTATATCATTCAAGCTAATGTATTTTTAGGCATTGGTATCCAAGTACAGAAACTAGATATTCGCAACGTTGGCAAGCAAAACACCTTACAATTTGCTCCAATCAAAGAGAGGACACCAGACAAGGAAGAGCGGCTACAGATTTCACCATTATCCACTCCATCTCCGGAACGACAACCAACAACCATTATTACAGCACCATCATCGCCATCTAAACCACCATCATCTCTTAATCCGACTACGACTCCAGTGGCAAATGAGAAGCCTGTCATCCATGTTGATCCATCCATTTTTGCCGAGTTACCAAAGAATGTGCAAGAAGATTTATCAAAGACGCACAAGATTGAATTCTTGGACAATACCACATCCTCCATCCAGGATCCACAGCAACAATCGCCATCATTACCACCGCAACAACAACAACACATACAACAGCAACCATCATCACCATCGCAACAACAACAACAAAAGCAACAACAACAACAAAAGCAACAACAACAACAAAAGCAACAACAACAACAAAAGCAACAACAACAACAAAAGCAACAACAACAACAAAAGCAACAACAACATTCCGAGTCTTTTTCTTCTCAATATTTCCATATTTCTCAACCGGATTTACCACCTTGGTCTCAATTGGATCCTGAATTCTTACTTGCTCTTCCTGAACGCACAAGGAAACAAGTTTTGGAGACTTACAGTAAAACAAAAGCTCAAAAGACGACTACGACGACGACCAATAACCAGCATGTGGAACCACCACCTCCGCCGCCGCCGCCGCCGCCACCACCACCACCACCACCACCACCACAGCCTACTTTACTCAGCCCACATCGCCAACAGCATGAATTATCACCAT
>NW_026695382.1:70112-185103 GCF_029851405.1 Lichtheimia ornata
AACAACAACAACAAAAGCAACAACAACAACAAAAGCAACAACAACAACAAAAGCAACAACAACATTCCGAGTCTTTTTCTTCTCAATATTTCCATATTTCTCAACCGGATTTACCACCTTGGTCTCAATTGGATCCTGAATTCTTACTTGCTCTTCCTGAACGCACAAGGAAACAAGTTTTGGAGACTTACAGTAAAACAAAAGCTCAAAAGACGACTACGACGACGACCAATAACCAGCATGTGGAACCACCACCTCCGCCGCCGCCGCCGCCGCCACCACCACCACCACCACCACCACCACAGCCTACTTTACTCAGCCCACATCGCCAACAGCATGAATTATCACCATCACGTACTGTACCTCCAAATACCCCACGCAATAGCCGACAGCGTAACTCAAGGAGGATCAAAAAGGGATATGCAAGTCCTAGTGGAAGGGAACGTACATTGACACAAATGTTAATGCCTGATACCAGCCCTTCACGTCGTCCATCCAGTCCTACTACAGCTGCTCGAATGGCAAGGAATGAAGAGGAAATGCCACCTTGGGATGTAAATATTTGGAACGAGTTACCACCCGGTAAGTTACTTGCCTACATTTTCACTCTTCCTCTTTGTCTTTTTTGACGTCATGTTGCCTCTTATTTAGATCTCAAGCAAGAAATCCTGTTTGATTATCGACGAGAAAAACGCATGCAAGAACGACAACTTCGAGATGAGCATTTTCGTAAGGTGCATGACAAGGTAATGTAACCATCACCTTCTGTGTGAGGGGAGCGAGCTCATTGTGATTGTGTATCTTTATGATAGTTGATGCAATCCGAAAGTGCCCCTGCTCTTGCTATTACCATTCCCAAAGAACCTGAATTGATGGGCAAGCATACGATGCATGATATTCGAGGATTATTGAAGCAATGGGTGGATGAATATCCCGAGCATCCTGAAAAGGAAGATGTGGAAACAGTGACACGCTATCTATGTGAACTCGTTCAAACCAGGTATCTCGACAAGGTGCAAATGATTGTCATGTATTTGGTGCATTTGACGGGTGGAAACGATGCTTGGAAACCATACATTGAAACCATGCAACAAAAAGTATCCAATAGTGTCCAAGATATCTACCATTGTCCAATAAAGTTCGATTGATTGAAAACAATGCACACACATTTATTCAAGACTCCCATCATCATCATTAAATGGAACGAGGTCCATCCTCAGACAATGTTTGTTGTTGTTGCACAACATGGATACCAGGTTGCAGGAATGGAAATGAAGTAGTGGTAGTGGCAGTGGTGGTACCATCCTGGGAAAGAAGGGTCTCATGTGAAGCGGTAGGGGATTGTTGTGGAGGAGGAGGAGGATCGGGATGATAGTGTTGTTGCTGTTGTGAAGATGTTGGAGCTTCAGTAGCAGCATCATTGGGAAAGGGTGAAAAATTAGCTGCTGCTGCAGCTGCTGCTGCCACCATATAATTTGGTTTGTTGAAATAAGAATCATCTGTGTTATCAGCACCGGTTGTTGTTGCTTCTTGCTGAGGGGACATCCATGGGTTATGGGCGTCCAGGATACCATGATAATGGTCGTCACCATTGCCGCCACCACCACCACCACCATGGAACATGATAGGTGAATGGGCTTGTTGTTGCTGTCTTTGGTAGTAATGATGGGCTGAAGGTGACCAATGAGAATACTGGTTTTCTCTTGAATGAAGTGAAGGTAAAGGTGGCAAAAGATCTCTCTCATAACGTGACAGCATCACTGAAGAAAAAGGCGATGGATGATGTTGTTCATGCGTATGCTGCTGCATCCCCATGCCATAGAAAGGATAGGCATCATCATGGGCAGTCATAGGAGAAAGGCTTGTGGTTGCAGCAGCACCAGCAGTTCCATGTGTCAATTCATGTTCTTTCATCATCGTGGTAAGCATGGCCTTGTTATTCTCTTCTTCCATCATTGCTCGTTCCGCTTGCTTTGCTGCTGCTGCTGCGGCTGCTTTTCTTTGGTTGTTCAATCCCTGTTGTCGTCGACCAGGTGATGATGATACTCCACCTCCACCTTTACGCTTTCTGTTGCTGTTGCCAGATCCTTGATGATGCATTCCAGAGGATAATCCAAGGGATGAGGTTTTTGTACCAGTAGCATTCCCTGTCGATGATGATGGACGACGACCATATGTACCCAAGGGTGGCGTGGGCACCAAACTAAGATGACGATGGGTAGATAAATCAAGCACACGTGGTAATGGCTCATCCGTTTTCTTGGTGGGTGGAAAAGCATCCATGGTACCTTGCGATTCAAGTAGCTTTTTAACAAAGCTTGAAAGTAATTGTTGCTGTACACATTCTTGGTCTTCTTCTTCATCATCATCATCCTTTTGTTGCTGCTGTTCATAACTTAGATCCGCACGCATCAACCGACAAAGATCCGTGTTCTTGCTATTACAATCCACGTCATTTGGCAGGATATCAAAATAAAGTCCAGGTGAAATCTCATATCGTGTGGCCTCGCCTTTTTGGAAGATGGCATTTAAATCATCAGTCGTCTTTTGGGGCAACGTGACCCAATTGCTATTTCCAATGTAGAGCCGATAAAGACGTGTGTTATTGCGTTCCTTCTTGTTCATGTTGACAACAATGGGATAGGATAAGAGAAAGAGAAAGAGAAAGATGAGAAGATGTGGTTTATGCGGCGGTAAAAACGCATTTTAACTATCGACATGTGCATGTAGTGCTACAACGCAATTATATTGAACTATAGACTGTGGCTTTTTGTATGCAGCCTAGAGGATCCATAAAAAAGTATGGCACAAATTGGTATAAAAAGGGCACGTTGACAACAAACGGGGTGTGTTGGCGTGACATAAAGGGTATGAAAAAAAAGGGTAATACTATTACTCAATGCGTTGATAACCCAAACGAATACGCCTATACAACTTGTAGCCAAAGAATCCACCCACACCAAGAATTGCAGCAGTAACCATCGACGAGACACCAACCAATACATTAGACCAGAACCATGGAAGGCCAAAGAACCCACGACGTATCGGGATAAGCACCGTATCAATAAGCACGACACCACCTTTCATGCCATGTGCATCCCACATCCTCCCTGTTGCTTTGATCTTTGCTGGTTCAGCTTCAGGTTGACCTTTCACGCGAATAGACCATTCACCATTATTGCTGTCTTGATCGAATATCAATGTATCGTCATCCGAAAGAATAGTAGCATGTTCGTCGTGATGAAAATGGTGCTTCTTTTGCCACAAGTCTTGCCATGGTGCTGGAAGCACATGGATTTTTGCCAATCGCTCCAAGCTGTATGGGTCATTGAATATCTCCTCGATATTGAGCTTATCAAAAGCACGATCCGATGGCGCCAAGATAACATAGTCGGTTTGATTCAATGCATCCAGCAAGCCTACTGCATCCAGCACCTTGAGCATGGTATTGGCTTGAGCACCCACCAAAAGATCACGACCATAAATAGAAATGTGTTCTGGAAGAAGCACCTTGTCGACTTTGTGCACTACACCATTGCTCACTAGCAAGTCGCTGCTACTGGTCACAGTTGCTGGTTGATCAGCGATATGGGAAGGTTGGGTGACAATGATTTGTAGATCGTCATCTGCCCCTGGACCAATATGAATCTTGTTGCCGGCAAGTGTAGGCATCTCATGAAGGTATTGCCGCATGTCATCCTGGTATAACAATCCTTCAACAGCGTGATAACGAAGCACCTCTTGTAACGTGGTTTTCCCCAATGGATGCATCAAATAACGTGCAATAAGGCCGAGTGATTCAAAAGCGTCATTTGATGGCACGAATAAAGAAACCCCCTTTGCATCAATGACATCCATGGCGACTTCAGATACATAAAGGCTGGCAACAAAGGCGGAAACGTCGAGATCGATGGCAATGCTTGAGATGATATCACCAGGAAGTGAAAGAGGTTCGGTGATTTGATAGATGACATGACCATTCACCGATACTATACAATACAATGTATATCAGCCCATCTTCCATTGTAAAACCTGTTGCTCGCTTTTTCTTTTTTACCTGGATCACCCACAACGTGAGATTGACCGAAACGGATCCACCTTGTCGATGTATCGGAGCCTGCGTGAATATGTACTGGCACCCTTTGTGGCACGTTGCCAAGTTGTTGCGACACGAATTCGGTTGCTAGCAATGCACCATCATCCAAATAATCGGGTGTCAAGTTTCCAGTAAGCACGTGATAGCTGAGCCAATCTTTGTGTTGCTGGTCATCCGAGATATCATCAATGGCGTCGTTGCCAGGGACGAGAAAAGTATACTTTTGTGTCGTCTCATTCAAAAAATGACCCAGGCCGTACTTGTCGAGCAATGCCACAAACTTGGTTGCCTTGAGACCATATAGGTATTTCCGCTGATCAAATGTCAAGCTGGGGGGAGTAAATGCATGCGCCAATCGATGTATTACGCCTAGCAACGGTAGCAATGAGCACCGTCATGTCATAAAGTTATAATAAATCCATCACACATACCATTGGCTGCTAGGATATCGGCTTGTGAAAGAGTAACACCATTAACCTTGATGCTTCCATGATCGCTATCAGCTTGTACAGAGAGTGATTCTCCTGAAAGGGTGTCATCTGCAAAAAAAAGTATTACAACCAAGTCGTAGCCTATAAGCGAATCACCAAACTTACAAGATGCGTTCTTTTGAGAGATCTCAGCAGCATACATTGCATCCTCCATCACCATGTACTGAACAAAGGACGTGAGATCATCCACACCAAAGGGGCCAACCATGTATTCTCTCTCGATGGCATTGAAACAATCCAGGACATCTTGATGAGGCGTGAAGATAGTAAAGGGCCGTTCCTCTTTCAAGATGGATGCCACACCTGACTTTTCCAATAGACCATAGAATAGCTCATCCTTGCGAAAGATCTCATCTACAAACAATGAGGATTAACACACAATGGCTTCTTTTTGATCGTTGTTGTTGATGGCCTACCAAGAGTAGAAGGCGGAACAAGCACCTGATCGATTGTTTGGATATACGTCAGGCGATTGACATAGACATCTTTTTGAATGATAGAGGCCTCGTTGATGCAGATATCATCGTTGTCTGTTGTAATCTTGATACGCTGACCAGGATCAAGAGGACCAAGCATACGAGGCCGAACATATTTGGATTCGACAAGCTGACCATGGCTGAAGTTTTTGGTTGTCAACCCACTTGGAAGCAAATGATATAGCAGCTTTTCTCGTGTCATGTCCCCATTGAATTGAGCGAATGCATCGTTGTCTGGTGCAAACAAGGTACCCGACTCAAGTCGATTCAGTTCCGGAACAAGGCGCGCATGCTGCAAATGGCGAATCAGTGTTGAGAATCGTGCATCGCTTGAGAGAACGTCAATGAGGGTATTGTATGCCAACGTCGGCACTGATAAAAGAAGGAGCAGTAAAGTAACAAGTAAATACTGCAAGTACATGCAAGAGGAAAGATAAAAGAAGCAAAATGCGTGTTTCGGTCTCCATCCAGTGCAGCTGATGTTGCAGCTATCACACTCCGCTGCATAACACAGTTCCCCATCCAAGCCTACACGGCTCTCCAACACCACACCCACACAATGGAAACAAGGCACTGTGTAAAGTAAGCATTTAATGTAATACCACGCAACCACTTGTTCACGTTTTTGATGTACGTGTGTCTCTTTCCCTGCAACAGGCTCAACAACCCCATCGTCAGCAATGTCACCTAAAGAAGCTACTTACACTGGACAATACAAAGGACTCTATCATACTAAGATGCTATAGGATAGGTACAGGAACATCTTCATCATCAATGTATATTGATTTGCTTATATGGGACTGAAATGGATTCGATCTGCTGGACTTGATGTTTCGTGGTGATCGTGTAATCGTTGTAGGACCGTAGCTCAGTCAAATCAACTCGTACTGTAAGAAGACAACCGAATCATGGTAATAAGCGTCTGCAGCAGGAGCATTGTTCACATGTCATAGAATGAAAACCAGTGCAGATTGTGAAGAAATGGCTGTTAGCTGCCAATTAGAAGCTGCTGCTGGATAGTGTATATAGTATCATACATTGGCCATTCCAATCATGCAAAAGAGCTGCGTTACACAAAGAAATCCTCCTGCATCTTCCGCTGTATCAGGATCAAAGCTACTTCACAATGAACAAGACACCCTTCATATAGCATCACGCATACAACATAGTAAAAACATAAAGGTGCCTGTATCCCCGAACTTTACAATGAAACGTGGGGTTTTTATTATAGCAATGTGCTCGGCTTCGTCAACTGTACCTTGGGTGCAAGTTTCACGATCAAGCTTGCCAATCCCAGATTTCGCAATGTCGCCACCAGCCAAACTGGATCTGGGGGTCGACTTCCTCGACGACGACGACCAAAAAATATTTTTTTGGGCTAGTTGCGACATTGAACGTGAAACTTTCACACAAGGTGCAGTTGGCCAAGCCGAGCACGTTGCTCTATTCAAAACCCGACGTTTCATTGTAAAGTTTGGAGATACAGCCACTTTTATGTTTGTAAGTGTGATGCTATATGACAAGTGGTCCTTGTTTAATGTAAAGTAGCTAGGCCCTGATAGAGCCGAAGATGCAGAGGGACGTGTTTGTGTAACTGGGTTAAAAAGTTTGGACTTCAGGGACCATGCATGACAGGTACGCAACCCTCACTTTGATGTCATACATTGGCAGCTAATAGCCACTTTTGTGCATTCCCAACTTTTGTGCATTCTATTGTAGGTGGACGATGCTCCTGCTCTAGACATTCATTTCCATGATTAAAGTAGGTTGATCCGAGCTGATTTGGTTGAGTTACGCTCACACAAGATTACATCGGTTGATCTACATCGAGCGTGCTTGATGTCCAGAGTGATGTAATCTCTCTTTGACCGCAGCTCAGTCAAATCAGCTCGGATCAACCTACTTTAATCATGGAAATGAATGTCTGGAGCAGGGGCATCGTTCCCATGTAGTGGATCTCGCAACAATGATGATTGGATAAAAGTGGCCGTTAGCTAGCAATACATGCCTGTTCCTAGATGATCCATAAAGTAATTATACATTGACCCTTTCATTCATGCAAACGTAGCTGTGTTACACAACACGACCCTCTGCTTCTTTTGCTCTGTCAGGTTCTAGCTACTTTACATTAAACAAAGACCACTTCTCATATAGCATCACGCTTACAAACATAAAGGTGCCTGTATCTTCAAACTTTACAATGAAACGTGGGGTTTTGAATAGAGCAACGTGCTCGGCTTGGCCAACAGCACCTTGTGTGAAAGTTTCACGTTCAATGTCGCAACTAGCCCAAAAAAATATTTTTTTGGTCGTCGTCGTCGAAGAGGTCGACCCCCAGATCCAGTTTGGCTGGTGGCGACATTGCGAAATCTGGGAATGGCCACGATGAACTTCATACTTTGACACAAGATCGCTTTGGCTCAGCCGAGCAGCTTGTTCTCTTAAAGACCCCACACTTCATTGTAAAGGTTTGAGATACAGGCGTCTTTATGTTTTTACTATGTTGTAAGCGTGATGCTATATGAAAAGTGGTCATTGTTCATTGTGAAGTAGCTTGACCCTGATACAGCCGGAGATGCAGAGGGACTTCTTTGTGTAACACAGCTACTTTGCATGACTGGAAGGATTGATGGATTATACTTTATGGTCTATCCATAATAGTCCATATGGCGCGCGCTATCAGCCAATTCCTCACTATCAGCATTGTTGCAAAATCCACTGCATGGGAACGATTCTCCTGCTCCAGCCGAGCATTTCCATCATTCAAGTTTCTTGATCCGAGCCGATTTGGATGAGCTACGCTGGAACAGCAAACATGAAAATTAATGAATCGCAGGGTCTGCGAATGTCTCCGTCTTTCAAACTTTTGGACGCTCGCATTCTAAGCTTTCAAATGAAACATGAAGTTTTTATTGGAAAAAGTTGATCAGCATCCTCGAGAGCACCATGCTGACCTATTTTCAAGTTGGAGGTGGGCAACTTCGGGGCGGTGGACCGTCCGCTCTTTATTTCCCTTTATCCACCATTTGGACACCCCCGCATTCTAAATCTTCACAATGAAGCCTGCGACTTTTAAATGAATGAAGTTGAACAGCATGTCCCAGCGAACCTTCTGACCCAGTTTCACGTTCGAGATGGCGAATCCCAAGGTAATACGTACTATTTCGATAAATCATGAATCTGGCGCTGACCTGCTTTCCGACCTCCATCTTCCAGCAAAGAAAAAATTGCTTCCCATTGTAGAGCAGCGCAATGCGTTGCAAGGCATTGCTGAGTTACCTATTTTCAGTGCAAGGCATTGCAAGGCACTGATGAGCTACCTATTTTCAATGCAAGGTGTTGCTAGGCACTGATGAGCTACCTGTATACATTGCAAGGCGTTGCAAGGCACTGATGAGCTACCTGTATACATTGCAAGGCGTTGCTAGGCATTGCTACCTGTATACATTGCAAGGCGTTGCTAGGCATTGCTGAGTTACCTATTTTTATTGAAAAACATTGGTTCATCCTTATAAAATCTCGTACATCGAATGAGACTATATGGTGGGTTTTTTATTCATTCTCGTCTGATGACACGTATTCTCCATCTTTGATTGCTGCTTGATATAGTAACTTTGATTCTGGAGCGCCATCATTGCCTTGATCAGATAAATTGTCGATGATGCTACTTTGAACTTGATGGACAGCTTGCCAATCAATACATTCATCACCATTTCCTTTTCCTTGCATGGTACGCTTGTACAGCCATAGCCAATAACCATCTTGCCGTCTGAAAGTATCGTTCATCCTGGGATCTGGCACTTTGAAGGGATACGCTGATACCATAGCATACAAAGTCTATTATTATCCAGTTTTAAAGATACAACATCCATATAAAAGGTAAATGGCACGTACCAAACAATAAGTCAAAGTGATTGTATTCCTTGATACAACGTCGTTCTTTGCTTTTAACCTACATGGGCCCGCCTTTGTATTGTGGAAGACGATATGTATAAGCCTACCAAGCACCTCATTCTGTAGCAAACCACCATCTGCTCGATGCCCTGCTCTTGCAAACCTAGCTCCATCAACTAGGTAACGATATTGTTTTTTTGAACGCATCTTGCATGGTGGTGGTAGATTTTCGGGATCGAACTCAAATGCTAGCAACGCCCTTTTCATACTTGTTTGTAAAGAGCTGCGAGTGCTGGAGACCGTATTCATAAACTAATGTAATCAATAAGAAACAGCTGCTGTTTTCAATCTTTGACAACACTTACGATCTTTGAAGTTTCTTTGGAAACAATAACGCGTCGTTTGTCATCATCATCCCACCCTTTGATCTTCCTGCATAGTTTTACACATTCCAATTCACACTCTTCGTTCGTTGGGAACGCGTTTTCAAGGTATATGAATTGTCGGACACCCTCTTTCAGCTTGTTGGTATCACTTTCTTTCTCTGCAACGCAAAAATAAAATCGGCTGTCATCGATGTGTTTGACCTGTAGTTGTTGCAAAGGCTGTTGTTGTTGGTGGTGGTGGTGGTGTTGATGCTCAGCCTCGTCATGAGAACTGTATAATTATAGTTAGCGCGACGAATGCGAAAGGATGAACTTGCGTATAGCAAATCCATATCCCCAATGTAATTACCTCCCGTTTTCTACTTCGCTGGCATCACTGGTGCTGCTGGTGCCTTCCTCTGGTGTGGATGTGCGTCCTTGCGAAGGTGGTGGTGTTGCTAGTAAAGGAGGAGCGTTTTCGGTATCGTCGTTTTCACAGGGTTGATTGTTCTTGTCTGCGAGAGCCAAGCGTTTGGCGGAGGTTCGTGTATCTTGTGGGCTTCGTTTGTTCGTCTTTGTAACATTCAAAGCTGGCTCAACACGACAAATGAGCAAGTAATTCAGTCCCCTCTTTTATTAATTTCACCTTTTTGTCGTTTACTTGACATTCTTTCAATGTATGTGAATGTTGTGGGAAGAAAGGGAAAGATCAACGGGTGTTACCCGAGATGATATTTGACATAAGTATTTGGCACGGATTGATCCTTTCTTTTCCTCTACATTTCTTTCTTCAGCCAAACATCCTCCTATCGACAACATTCAGCCGTTTTCCATGAACAAAGGTAGTGATCAACGCATATTACATGAGGTTACCATTACAAGGAGATACTCAAAGCCACGTAGACTCACGACACAAACGCCAGCGGCTATCGACCTACCAGGATAAAAGAAGCAAAGGCCACATACAATCACCAAGGGGCACGTTATCACCGTTGGAACAAAAAGCAGCTTCAGTGGCCTTTGATTTGAATCTATCCGGTGCAGAGTATGAAAGGTGAGAACAAATTTTCCCATCATGTATACTACACTTGTTTATTGGGTTGTGTACATGATTCAGGGTTGCAGAGCTAGTTGAAACCGCCTTCAACGAAGGAAAAGAATCAGGTGCTGGCAGTGCACTGTCAACGAACACGCTAAAAAAGCTCAAGAGCAGGTTACACCAGGACGCTGACCCATGTTCAATACTTGTTCGTATGATGGTTATACTTTGCTATGTACTATCATTATTAACTTGATATTGATTTACATAGCCCTTTACCCACGAATGTATTGACCTTTCCCAAGTTCCTGATTTTCCAGAAAAGCATGTATCTGAATTCCATGACGTTGTTGGTCCTTTGATACTGGTGTATCGGAACATCCGTGATGTATGCGAACATCTTTTCTCGCATCCGGCATTCGAAGACAAAATGATTATCAAACCAAAAGTGTGCATGAAAAATGGAGTTAGGACTTATAAAGGACTTGAATCCGGTATATGGTGGGAGAAGCTCCAGGTATGTTATGCATTGAAACAAGAGGGCTTCTACCGATGAAATTGTTGAATGATGACTATATCTTAGGAGTTGCTTCCAGAGTGCGTGATATTAAGCATCATGCTTGCATCGGACCAAACACTCATTACCGGAAATATGCGTGAAAAAGCTTGGCCTATCTATTTGAAGCTTGGTATGTACCAAATGACTTCGACCTTCTCATTTTGATTATAGCGATACAACTTACAACGATAATTATAGGGAATATACCTGCCGAGATCCGTGAAAAAAGCAAAAACCGGCCAAGTCGTTTGCTAGCGTACCTTCCATGCATAGATTGGAAAGGCAGCCCTCCATCATGGTTCATCAAAGCCAAGTATTCGGTGTTCCATTACTGTATCTCTCTTATATTAAAGCCATTTCAGTACGATGACGACCACATGTAAGGATCACTTTTTCATTTTGTACAGTAACCAAATAACCTTTTTACTATATAAAGGATCAAATCATACTCCATGAAGGGGCCAAATGGAAAAGTTTATAAATGCGTACCGGCTCTTGCAACGTACACTGCTGACCTGCCTGAACAGTAAGTAGATTAAATGTCTATTTTCATGTACGTAAACGTTGCTTACCAGCACGAACATATAGAAGAATGCTTGCATGTATCAAAAGTGCAAGTACAAAGTTCCCATGTCCACGGTGTGAGACCCCATACACCGAATTCAATTGTTATCGTAAGAACCTTCCTGTGCGAACGGAGGAGATGATGAAGCATCTATATGCAAAAGTATCCAGTATGACATCGATTGCAAGGAAAAACTTCGAAGAGCGGAGGCATTCATTCCATGCCATACAAGTAACATCCTAACAATAGTATCGCTTTAGTCACATACTTATTTACGTATACAAAAACATAGAATGCCTTTTGGAAGGTCCCACTTTTTGACATTTATGCATCGCTTACCGTTGATGACCTACATCAGCTTGGTGGTGCTTATAAGCATTTACTTCAGTGTCTTGAATCATCACTCAACGAAGCAAGCACTGGAACGACGAACATCATCAACGCAAGGTATCTTGTCAATGTAGAGTAGCACGCAATGAGGATCTACTAATAGCTATATCAAAGAGCAAAGATGTTGCCTCCCTACGAGAATCTAAAGCGGTTCAATAATGGCTTCCTGCTCAGCTTCTTTAAGAATCCAACGTTCAACGAAATGTGTGACCACATGAAGGTATGGCTGAACGGGGAATTTGATTCTCAAACGATTAAGCGCTGTAGATAGGTTATCATGTGCCTGATACATGACGTTGTACCGCTTCAAATGGCGCTAACATTTCGACACTTCATCGATTTCTTTCATCAAGCAACCACAAAAGAGCATTCTGAGAGCTCGCTTTCCGCAATGAAGAAATCGCTTAAAAAGTACTACAAACACAGCGCTATAATGGAACCATTTTCTAGCGTAAGTTGTTTTAAAGATCTTACTACTAGTTCAAAGTATGTATGCTCTCTAAGGATCACTATTCACATTTTCGTTGCAGAGTCAAATGCGCTTCCCGAAGAATCATGCGCTTTTAAAGTATGCTGATGACATCAGGCAATTTGGCGCCATATCGAATTTCAGCACAACACATTCTGAAAGGCAGCACCGGTTGGATTCCAAAAGACCTGCAAAACACCTGAATAGGATACATTGTGATATAACAAAGCAGGTATGAGAATGACTATTTACTCAACAAATTGCAAGTATAACGCGTTTATGATGCTAGATGAGCGATTATGTCTATCATCGTGATTTGCTGGATGATACCTACTACCATAAAGATCCGCATACACCATTGAATATTGTGTTATCGAATCCTCTCTATACGCTTGGTTCGAAGATTTACTCGAAACCTGTCAACATCATGGTACTCGCTGGAGTAAGGCCCTGCTGCTACGACATTGATGATCTCTTGAAAATGTATTTTGAAAAGCGCCTTAATCTGACACAAGCAAACAATCATACAAGGGTGTACGATTGCAACAAGGTATGTTACAATCGCACTCTGATCCATGGATCAAAAAATGTTAATGAACGTGATAGGTCAATGCGTATCAGCAGCTAACAATACAAAGGGCAGATGACGATGGCGGTGATCGTAAGTGGGTCGTGCGTGCGCACGCATCTTTCTTTGGGCATGAGCGGTACGATTACGTTGCCATGGATTACAACCGAATTGGCCAAGTGTTACTCTTTTTTACTGTCATTTTGCATGAAAGTGGGAAGGAAATTCAGCTTTGTTTGATGAGAACATTCACTATTATTCAACACCGCCATGCCAGTGGACTTCAACCACTCTCCTTAAACGATGGATACGAGGTTTTTCCGATACAAGAAATACTTCGGCCCATACATGTAGTGCCGGACTTTGCTACGGTGTATGAGGACACCAATGGATGTAGACATTACGGCAAATATCTAATTAATCACGATGTGTGCCGAGATGAATGGTCTGCGGGAATAAGAAACATGCTACGTATTCAAGATGAGGATCATGTAAGTTGGCCGAAAAGAACTACGAGGACTCCCGCAGAATACAAGCAAGCTGATAGTGATGCTGAAATTGTTTGTGCGGGCGGCAATATGGTGTACAAGGGGTACAACGACGCTGACGAGGATGGTGACTACAAGCCATAAGCAAATTACTTATCTATAATCCATCATAATCACATTCTTGTATTGCCTTTATTGTATCAATGATAATTAAATCAGTTTTCGGTCATACGTTTTCTACTTACCAATACTGCTTCTTCAGCGTACGATATCGATATGCATATTATTGAGAGCTTAGCATCGCCTTGCACTACATTGCAATGGCATACAGGAAACTCATCAATGCCTTGCAATGCCTTGCATTGAAAATAGGTGACTCAGCAATGCCTTGCAATTCCTTGCACTGAAAATAGGTAACTCAGCAATGCCTAGCAACGCCTTGCAATGTATATAGGTAACTCAGCAATGCCTAGCAACGCCTTGCAATGTATACAGGTAGCTCATCAGTGCCTTGCAATGCCTTGCATTGAAAATAGGTAGCTCATCAGTGCCGTGCAATTTATATAGGAAGCTCAGCAATGCACTGCACCAAAATGCAATCTTGCGATATCCTCGCGATCCACTGCAAGACATTGCTTAAAAGTATGCTGCGTTGAAGTGCAGTGAAATTTTTTAGGGGCTCGATGATGTCCATAGTAAATCCCACATTGTACCCTCCCATTCAATTTTCTCAAATGAAACATGAGGTCTTTTTTAGAAAATTGTGATCAGAATACCCAAGAGCATCTTGTGTGAAAGTTTGAGGTGCGAGAGAGGAGCAATCTCAATATCAAGGATTGGTGTACAGTGTTCATGCATATTTATACAAGAGGTGTCCGCCTATTTAATTTCCACTTCTTCCACTCTCACCTTTCTCCCCCTTCCTCCCATTCCCAACTGTTGCCCCATTCAAGTATACAACTACCACCTGCGAACGATTGTCCTGCTTCAACCCATCATGTCAACTCTCCAATTGCCTTGATCCGATTGCCTTTGACTGAATGGCAAGTCCATGGCGTGTACACAGCCTTCTTATCACTCTTCTACAACACACGCGTCTCTCGATACGACACGCTCTCTTGCACGATCCTCTGCCACGATCAACCGCAACAGCATTCATTGCAGCTGTTACCATTAGCAAGGTCTTCATTGTCTCAATCAGCGTTTTTGCCTTGCAGCCTTTTTCACGTGAACAGCAGCTAGCCATTGTACCCAAGCAGCTTTATTTACGTGTAGCAACTTGCTTCAATACGTACGGATCTTATGGTTGATGCCATATCAGCTATCTAGTACGCTGCAATACAAGCACTCTTCGCCTGGTTGAGCTGCGTTGGAAAATGACCAAGAAAGAGATACATCAACAGCAGGATGGGAAAGGAAGCATATCAGCAGCAATCACGTGGCTCTTTTAAACCAACGTATTGGATTTGCAATGGTTATGGATGGACGCAATCAAGGACGTTGGCGTCCTGGAATGTTGCTTTGGTTACTTGGCGCGTTGTCAGCAGGAAGGATACATCATGTCACGTGGATGCGGCCGAGAATGATGATGGATGGGATGGCATTGTTGAGAAGACTTATTTTTTCACGAGAAGCAGTTTACAGCCATGGATGGGGGATTGGAGTACTCGATCTTTTTCGGATAATGGAGCAGAGACATGGTATGAGCTTATGGTTGGAAGCACTTGACAGCATAGAACTGATTGTATATCCTTATCTACAAGATTCATCGACACAAACACGAAGGCACACGAGGCACCGATACCGGTCTTACTTGAAGCCACTTATGCTGGATGGCATGGAGGATTTTATAATGGTAAGGAGATGAAGAGAAGGATCAAGGATAGCTTCAAGGTCATTGTACATATCGCCTTGGCTGTATGGGATTGAAATGGATCTGCTGGACGGGATGCTTCTTGATGGTGCATAGCTAGATGGTTTCAACATTGTAGCTAGCGGACGGTGACGTTTTTATAAAAACACGTACTACTGTTAACTATTGAACGATGATCCGTATGCTGATTGATGACAAAAATACAAACAAAGAAGGGAGGAATGGGTTATCAGGTACCATGGTGGTTGCGCTAAGATAAGGTCAGGTACAGTGCTGCTTGGAAAGCGTGCCTGGAGTTGAGGATAGCCAATAATTATGGAGGGCGACATGTATGGATTGATAAATTGGTGATACCGCATGATGGTCGGCTCACCTGATGAAATCAACAACATAAACAGAGCAATGATACACATACGCAATTATGATTTCAATATGTCTAGTGATTCCTTTACTTTTATTAAAGCTAGTAAGTACTTTCAAGCAGAGGAGGATGGAGGATATATATATGTACAAGATGAGGATGAGCAAGTGGATCAAGCTGCACCAGCAGCAGCAGTAGCGGAGGCAACTTGTTCAGGATCGGCATTTTCACGTGCTTGGATAGCTTCACGAACACCTTCAATAAGCGTATCGACGGCCTTTTTATCGACTTGATGATGGAGCACAATACGCGACTTGGATCGCATACCGCCAATCTTGACATTCTTGCGTAGCAATACAGGTACAAGGTCACGCTGTATATCCAAGCCAAGGTTCTTGCCATCGATAAGGACCATGTTGGTGTGCACAGGCACTTGCAATTCGAGACCCATATTCACCAAATGATCAGCCAAGTAGCGAGTGAGCTTGTGTGTCTCGGGCATTGTAGGGACCACATTCTCAATGCAATGTTTTGCTACAGCTGCCAAACCACCGACTTGGCGCCAACCACCACCAAACAACTTGCGGAAATGGCGTGCACGATGGATAAAATCATGAGAACCAACAAGGATGGATCCAATAGGAGCACCCACACCCTTGGATAAGCACAATGACATGCTATCAAATTGAGCACCATAATCCTTGAGAGGTGTACCAGTGGCCATATGAGCATTCCACAAACGGGCACCATCCAAATGCATGGCCAAACCACGGCTACGAGCCAATTCAGAGATCTTGCGGATTTCATCCAATGGGAAAACGAGACCACTCAAGGTATTTTCCAAGGAAACAACACGTGTAGGAGCAGTGTGGATATCCGCATCAATGAGATTGCCTTCAATTTCCTCGGCAGTGACATGGATACCATTCTCACAAATAACAGGGCTCACTGAAGCACGAGAATGGAATGCAATACCACCTGCTTCCCAAAGGAAAACGTGCGAACGTGCATCACATACGACCGAATGGGGTGGATGGGACAAGTGTGTACGTAAACCAAGCTGGTTTGTAAGAGTGCCACTGGAACAAAAGAGACCGGCTTCATGACCACAAAGATCAGCAACGTATTCTTCAAGCTCCTTGGTACTACGGTCCTCCTATAGAAAGAAAAAAAGGCCATGTTAGTTGACTACAATAACATGCATAGCACAAAATACACTACTTGCCTCAAACACGTCATCACCTCTGGATGCATTCTTCATCACCTCAAACATCTCATCGGTAGGAGCAGTAACGGTATCACTGCGAAAATCATAAAACTTGCCATCTGCTTGAATTGCCTTGTGGGTTTGATCATTATGCAAATTGGTCTGGATATAGAGATGGGAGGAAGGGGTTGTTGAAAAGGAACGTCTTGCAGTTGCTTTGGGGAAATTAGTTTCATGATAAAATAAACACACAGCGGATGATGGTTTACCTGTCAACAATGCATGTGGTCGCAAGGAAGCAATGCTTGACATGCGAGTTCGTGCAACAAGGGACGTGCGCGCCAACTTGAAAGTTTCGCCTGTAAAGGACATGGTTTTTCTAAAAGAGGTTCCACTCTGTAAAGAAGTTTTTTTTTATGGTAGGTGGCTTTATACCTTGAAAAAAAAATGACTGCTGTTGATTCGAATCGCCGATTGACCATGGATTACTCATCTTACATCACAGTCATTGGCTTGGTTTCCCGTGCCTGAGTAATGGAGAAATTTCATTGGGAATTGACACTGATATGGTGGGCGGGAAATACAGGGAACAACAATCGTCCCATCTGTTTTGCACTGTACCAGGACGTGACATGCATTCATTTTCTTTAAATTCAGCTCCGTGAAGAACATCAAAGAACAAAGATCTTGGTTGCTGAGTTGACCGGATGCTATAGCATGCGCAGGTGAAATTATTCAGCACAAGGGGAGCAGTACAATATCATTCTCATTTTCATTTTCATTCAAAAGAAGTCTGCTGCCTCAGTAGGATCAATTGGAGTTTGTATAGTTTTTCTTTCTCATAATCCTTGGATTCGTTTCAAAAGAAATCATCAAGGGCAACAATACAAGGGGTCACCGAAACGTGCAAGCCACGTTAAAATGTGCGGAGGATGTCAAGTAAAAGTTGTGGTACAAGGTGGTGGGCCCAGCATTGCATTAACATCATCCTCTACTTACGTCTACTTTTACATGCTAAACACGCTGCTGCATCATAGTAAAAGTAGTGACGTTTAGGGGTTAGGCGTCTATATCAATGTGCGTCGTGTGCTATCCTCGCTCATACGATCCTTGAATGTGGGGGAGAAGAACAGTGTTGTAGCATGCCCCTCTTCATTATTGCCATTTCTATTCCTTTCCTCGTGTACATAACAACGTGCATTGTGTTGATCAACCTTGCAATATGTACGCCATCAAATATGGGGTAGTGGCTTTATTCATCATCATCAAAGAGCTATTTCATTGTCCAATCGCTATCATGTATGAAGCTGGTATAGGTGAAGATGATGATTGTCGTTTCCTCCATGTGTGTATGCCATCATGAATCACGATGATAGACACTATAAACGTTATTTACTATACAGCTGTGGCCTTTGGAAAGGTATGCAAATAGCCGAGCCTCACTGAAAAGTTGGATGTTGTTGCCGGGACCCAAGCAGCACACGAACTCTAGTCATCCAAACAGCCATTGCACTTCAACAATGTCGTTCGTTTACTCAAGTCTCCAAACCCATCTGCGTCAGTTCTCTGATTATGGCTGTCGTCTGGGTGTTGCCATGGCAAAAACTGTAAGGAAGACGTATACAGTAAAGCTGGCTTGCACCAAGTCAATGCATCCCCTCTCTCTCTCTAATTCAATCTCAGTTAATCCCATCCTTGATATCAGGAGATTGGACACTATGACAAACTTGTAGGCCATTTCAACGGTGAGAAGAACACTGCTTATGGTTTGTTTCAAACAGCAATGTAAAAGCATCATATCATATTGTTGTACAATACTTACTAGTGAGCTTCTCTTAACCGAAAAGTCATGCTTTGGACTACCGCCAGGGGTTTAGTACAAGCTGGGGAAGAGGGAGCGTGCGCCATGCAATACGACACCACGCCTATAATAAAAAGAACCCTGCCCACACCATTAGGAACCATCTTTTTCTCCTTTTTTAATTCCACATCATCATTATGAAACTCTTGTCGACTGCTTTTGTTGGTACCATCGTTCTTCTTGCCAGCGTTTCTCTTGCCGCACCAGACTCTGCAAAGCCTAAAGTGATTGCAGGCGGCCATTCATGCTATGCTTCCCATAACAACAGAGGACTCGGAACTTGCCAAAAATTATGTGACCAAAAAGGACTCCAGCCAATGTGTGTTGATGGAGCTTGCTACTGCACCAACGTGGGCGACGGCGATTGTGAATCAGACAACGGCAAAGGATGTGAAGCTGTTTGCAAGGAGCTCAACCGAGCAATGTCTTCCTGCAAAAAGAACCAATGTAGCTGTAAAGAGCAATAGATAACAATAATACCATACCATACACAATACAATGCTTTTGAATGTTTACTCAATGATGATGATGATGGATGTAATTAACAAGTGCATTAAGATGTTTATAATGGCGTGGTGAATAGTGGATAGTAATTCAGGGGCAATAAGTAATATACAATCTAGGCTATCCCATAAACGTATTGGTAGTATCGGTGCTCAGAACTCCTCAGATTCAACTACTAATCCACACTCCACACACGTTTCGGTTGTTGTTCCAGTATCAGGATTCTCCACGGGTGAACCAAAGACATGTTTGTGTGGTCCTTCTTGCCGTTTACGTTCCCATGAACTTGTCATTGTCCGCCGACGTAGATCTATCATGTCAAAAGTCAAGCTCTATTCACATGTACCAATCCTTGTTGATGCTCACCTGCCAGCTTCTCCTTGAATCTTTTATCTTTTTTCTCCTTCTTTTGTGCTTCACGTCGTTCATATTCGGCATCCAATCCTTCTTCTCCACCCCACTTTTTGAAAGCGTACTCTTCCACCTATACAACTCAAGTGAGCTTGCTATACCTTGAACCTCATGGGATCATGACAACGTACCATTTCACGAACATACAACATCATGTTGTTCCAAGTCGCCTTTCGTGGATTAGGTTTCGACCAGTGGGGCAATAACTCTGTATCGCGGAGCTCAGCTGGGAATATCGATATCGTTAACCTTAAATGCGCCTTTCTTCTTTGTTCTTCGATATACTTACGATCTGTCAAGAGATAATCCTATTAAGAAAGCAAGTATCAGCTATCACTGATCGTGCCATTGCCTTGTCATGTATACCACTTGCCTCTTTAGCCTCTGTCTTTGTAATCAAGCTATAGCGCTCGGGATACTTTTCCTTGCATCGAGGACACACTGACATATGAAACACCTGGAAGAATATGGGGTCGACGTCCAGCGAGCCACAATCACGGCATTTTGGGTTTTCAGAAGGATCGGACGACATTGCTACATAGCGTCATTGAGCTAGTGTCCATGCATTGTATACAACCAAGAAGAGACATACGAATAAATGGCGAGATCTTTGTTGCTTCTTCTCGTCGACTCTTGATAAGCTTGTCTTCTCTTGTTTCTTCAATCATGAAACCACCTTTGGTGTCCACCATGGTGCTCAAATCGTATTCATAGTACTTTGTCCATCGTGCACGTTTAGGTCGTTTGGACTCTTGTTCTTCTCGCTGTCGTGTAGCTTTGAGTCTCTCCAAGGCTTTTGCCTTGTTTTCTTCCATGCGTTTCCGTTGCTCTTCAGTGAGACGGCTGCTACTGCTGCTGCTGCTACTACTACTGCTACTCGCATGTTGTTGTTGTTCAGCCGTCGTAGTGGGCGGCGTGGTATTATTATTATCAATAGTGTTACTCATGAATGAATGAAAGAAAAGTGCGGCATGATAAATCCGCAGCAATCCCGCTGAAGCGAGTGAGGCTTTATTGTTTCTGATTGATTCAAGTAGCACGCTGCGCCATCTTAAAGTAGTCTTCCAATGGACCCTTATTGGGGACATACTTGATGTAACTACCATCACGCACGACCTTGCCTTCCTTGCGAGCAGCAATGTATTGTTCACGCGTAAGAGGAGTGAAGCCCCACTTGTTAGAAATGAAAATCTTCTGTTGACCAGGGAACTTGTACTTGCAACGACGCAAAGCTTCAAGCACAACTTCCTTGTGATGATCCTTGGTGCGCACCGAAAAGATAATTTGACCAATGTTCACTCGTGCTACAAGGCCATTGGGTTTGCCAAATGCACCACGCATACCTTGCTGCAAACTAGTTTGTCGGAGAGAGAGTGTGTGTGTTATTACAAATCAGGGTCATCATCCTCATCATCATCATCATCAGGTGGATATACTTTACCGATCAGCACCAGCACACGACAACATTTTGTTGATACGAGTGACATGGAAAGGATGAACACGCACACGCATGTGGAAAGCGTCTTTACCAGCATTCTTGGAAATGTACTTGTTGGCACAAATGCGACCTGCTTCCAATGCTTCGGCAGAAAGCTGCTCGTATTCGTTGGAGACAAGGTGGATACAAAGTGGATAGGTATCAACGGATGCCTTCTTTTTACCCAAGTCATAGATTCTTAGCTTGGGGTCGGGTACACCACGGCAGTATCTGCTCTTGGGGTAAGGCTTGTTCTTACAATAGCGGTAGCAACGAGCGGGACGGCGGCCCATGATTTCTGTCAATGCAGAATACAGAAAATTAGGGCATGATGTAACAGTGCTTGTCATTCACTTTTTCATCCACTCACCAAATACTCCTTTTTATTGAAAGGTAAAAAAGAAAAAAAAAGACACAAGAAAGGAGACGCTGATGGTAACGAGATTTTTTATACCATATGGGAAGTGCGACCTGGGCACCATGTCTACGTCACAAGGAACTTTGGCTGCATAAGGAAGCCCGTTTAACACTGTGACATACTATACTAGCCTCCTGCATGTTGTACATACACCACACCATCCAACTCTCTCGCTGTGTTTGTTACCCACGCTTGCCACAAAGTAAAACGGATGATGATGTTGTGTTGTGTTCCTTTTTTTATTATACTGGGAGAGAAAAAAGAACGGTTGCTATTTCCTTTACTCGCGACGACCACGACCTAAAACAAAAAGAAAAAACGCCATGCATATGAGTAATCCTTCCTTCCATTTATGCAATTTCATCATCATCCACTTACCAAAGCCACCACGGAACTCGGGCTTGAAATCACCAGAGGCACCTTCCTTGCGGCGGTAGTCATCACGGTCACGGCGACCACCTTCACGACCTTCACCACCAACTATAGAGAGAGAGAGAGATCCATGATGAGTGATATACATTAAGAGGGTGCATAATGTAAAGATGACTTACAAGCACGACGAGGAGCAGCAGGGCGAGCAGTCTTCTTGAGAGTGGCAGGAACAATCTCTTGAGGAAGGTGGAGGTCTATATTGTATAATCAACGTTCAGTGATATCGCTCGTATAGAAAGAAGAGTAGTGTCGTTGGGTGTCGTATTGGTTGAAACATACATTCACGGAGATAGTCGATACCCTCATTGGTGAGAGTATAGTAGTACCATTGCCACGAGAATTGGGTCTTGACAAGGCCCTTGGAGGTCAAGGATTGCATGGACTTGATAACTTCAAGGTTAGGGACATCAATTTCAGGATGCTTGGCAAGGTTGAAATCCTTGGGAGCGACCAAAGCACCGTCTACAATGCAACATTACTATCCCATTCGTCTGATAAAGAAGGTGCGTAATGCTTACCCTTGAAAAGAGTCTCGTAAATGAGCTTACGGTTTTGCTTTTGAATAAGCATATTGTCCCTGTGCTATAGATACATATACCATGTCAGTAAAAGCCATCCTTTTTCATCCATCCTTTTTCATCACTCATCCATCCTTCTTGTTCTTCATTCATCCATCTGATATCATCTCTCCTTCTCTTTCTCTTTCTCCATTCATCCATTCCCCACACTTCTTACTTACAGCTGATGGAAGAGGGAGTTCACAATAGGCAATCGTTGGGAATTTACTACCGCGAACGCTGCCGGGCTTCTCTTGCCTGATTCGTCAATACTAGCCGCCCCCGCCACCATTGGATAGAAACCCAAATGCCCTACTTGATGTATCATTTACTACACTAGTGTGGCTATCTCTCGCTGTATATCAATAAAATAGCTATCTTACATGATCAACATCGCAAAAAAAGGGACATGTTACGGCGTATGGACAAGAGTTTTACTATCGAATACAGGCTTTGTTCTCTAAAACACAATGAATCAATACAACGCTTTCTCTTCTTCCTCCCTTTTTCCCTTATCACAGCATCATACAATCTTGCATATATCTTTCTATAATACAATGCACCATGTACCCACACACAAGACATCCAACTCAGGAAGAGGAAGGTTTCTTACACGATAGAAACTTAGAAATGGTTGGTCGACGCAATCTCGTATTCGCTTAACAGTAATCCTTTAATAATCCAGCATTATTCACAAGAGATAGATTGAGAGGTACAATGAATCTATCCTTTGGGCGTCCATTGTGCAAAGGTGAATGGATGGATGTGATCCGACGAATCATGCTGCCATGAAAAGGGCGTAACATAGGATAACTGGATGCACCGAATCGTTCAGGATGATAGCGCCGAGGCCAAGTTGACAATGGATGCATAAAAACGAGGCCCTTTCTCCATGCATTGTATATATCCAATTCCCTCCATCCCATATACCAAACCAATCTTCAGATCCATATCCATATCCATAGGAACTCGTATGTATTGAAAGCAAGTTGCTACACGTAAATAAAGCTGCTTCTATACAATGGCTATCTGCTGTCCACGTAAAAAAGGCTGCAAAGCAAGTTGCTGCAAGTAAAGAACGTTGCTTGAGACAATGGAGTAAACACCTTGCCAATAGCAACTGCTGGAATGAATGCTGTTACGTTAGGTTGCCGTAGAGGAGTGTACAAGAGAAGGTGTAGCATTAGCGATTCGCGTGTTGTAGTGGAGTGACAAGATGGCTATGTACACGCCATGCACTTGCCATTCAGTCAAAGCCAATTGGATCAAGAGAGTTGTAAGATTGACATGATGGGTTGAAGCAGGACAATCGTTCGCAGGTGGTAGTTGTACTTGAATGGGGCAACAGTTGAGAATGGGAGGAAGAGGCAAATAAAGTGGGATTGGAAGAGCTGGAAATCAAGTACGCGAATTGGTGTTGAATGATGCTTCTGTGTTTGAGCGTAACTCAACCAAATCCTCTCGAATCATGAAAGTTGAAGGATGGAGATGATAGGCTGAAGCAGGACAATCGATCGCATGCATTGGATTGGTCAACGAAGGTGAATAATGGGAGGAATGGGCTATCAAGTGGCAGTTTACAAACCACTAATCAAAATGAATTTTTTCAAGTTGGATGATGCTTCTATGTTTGAGTGTTATTCAATCAAATCCACTCGGATCAAGAAAGTTGAAGGATGGAGGTGCTTGGTTGAAGTAGGACAATCGTTCACATGCAGAAGGA
Organism: Lichtheimia ornata; assembly: GCF_029851405.1. Lineage (NCBI taxonomy): Eukaryota > Fungi > Mucoromycota > Mucoromycetes > Mucorales > Lichtheimiaceae > Lichtheimia > Lichtheimia ornata. The sequence goes on from NW_026695382.1 coordinate 94,337, forward strand.
TGGGTAATAAAGGTGATTGGGAGGAATGGGCTATTAACTGGCTGTAACCATGTAAGCTTATTGTAAGATCACTACCCCATAATTAGGAAGCCATTCAACGAGAAATCAAAGGTTAACGAGCGAAGGGAGCAACCAGAGCCACTTGTCTGTATACATCAAAATTACATCAAGTGGACTTTGAAGAGGATGGAAAAGTGGTAGGCCGTAGCTTTCAAGTAGTATTTTAGACTCGTTGTAAGCTCTAATGGTAACTTCAAATCTGAGTACCTGCTCACGCATACTTTAATAGGGTACGTATACTTATAATATTATGTAACAGAAGAGGGGATAAAGGTGGCTCTATTAGGCAACGTTGCCAGTAGCAGAGAATACAAAGAATAAAACCCAAGCGGCAACAAAGAAGAACCCAAAGATTCCAAGAAAAGCATAGTTGTACCAACGTGTAGTACGCTCGTTCATAGCATCGAGACCTTGTTTGGACATCATAACTTCCTTGTCGTTGATCTCAGCCATGCGTTGTTCTCGTTGCTTGCGAGACATTTCCAAAAGGTTGCCAAGGTATTTGTATTGGGTGTACCAGAGCCATAGGATGACCAGCAAGCCTACTGCTGCAAGGCACAAGAATACAATCATAACACCTACAAGCACGTATCATGTTAATATTTGAAACATGAACCATAAGGATATACAATACTAACCGACATAGGTTCCTTCATAAGTGTTATCCTGTACAAGTCCCACCACGATATCCAGAATGGATGAGCCAACTATGGGATAGGCTTAGCTACGGATGACAAGAGGCATTGTGGGCGACACTTACTGTTATTAGAGCCCTTGAAAAGACCAAGACCAGTACCAATGTAATCGGATGGCAAAATCATACCAATGGATGTGATCATACTGATGGGACCAAAGGCGAGAGAGAAGGAATACAAAATCATGCCAACAACAGGCTCCACCATTGTCCAGCCCAAAAGACCACAGCTGATCATGAATAATGCAGCCGAGCAAATCACTACATATTATCAATCACCATCATGAGGATCATCATCATCATCATATTATTCGGTAGGATCCACTTACAGATGGATACACGACGACCAAAAAGATCCATAAAAAGACCGAGCACGGGAGTAGTGACGATGGGAACGACTTGAGAGATACTAGCCTTATAGCCTGCAATCACCTGAGTGGTACCAAAGTGGATTTGCACAAGCTCAGTGGCCACCGATTGATGTACAGTCCACACGGCAGCATACACAAACTCGATGAAAAGGATCAACCAAAAGTAAGGAGGGAAACGCAACACCGATTTGACATGGACGGTCTTTTTGGCCTTGATTTTTAACATTTCAGCCTTGCTCATGACATTGCCTTGCAAGTGTCTTAGCACCAGGGCGTAAATGATGTTCATAATGATCGAAAAGGCACATAGCGTCAAAGCCAGCCAAAACGCCCAAACCCAATCATTCATGCGGATTGCAATAGGATTGGATACCAATGTTCCCAAAAAGGTGGAGAGCCGGCTGATGGAAAGCTGCATGCCAATAGCAAAGGCGAGATACTTTGTACGGAACCATTTCGATAGGAGTGATTCTTGCATCGTCACAATCAACCCGCTGCCAATACCAAAAACGACCTGGCCCACCACCATCAATGAAAAACTGGATATTCTTGCCGCAATCGCCGTTAATAAACTGCCAGTAAAGATCATCAAATTGACAACAATGGTGCCCCACACCGTTCCACACACGTCAATAAAGAAGCCACCGACAATGGGGAAGACCGTGTTGATAATGCTCACGGCACTGGTTTACGTACATGCACGTGAATGTGTGAGTGAATGAAAATGACATGTGATATGAAGAACATTTACCTCGACAACACACCGTAACGAGTATTATCAATCATTAGATTCTAACGAAAAAGGGGCTCCAAGTTAAGATGGATGATAATAAAAAAAGGTCCATGCAATCACTTACCTCCTTAATAGAAGCCTTCATGGCACCAAGAGCAGCACCCGAGAAATGGGATCCCACTTTAAAAAGAAAAGATGGTTAGCAATGATCCATCATCATCATAGCAAGTGTTCATGTACCTGGAAGCATCAATGCGGTCGCGAGTGCGATTAGTTTGTAGCGCCAAGGAGCATTAGCAAGTGCTGCATCACTCTCATGTAAACCATGTTCTTGCTTTTGTTGTTGTGGATCATCGCTAATGTCCTCTGCTGAAGCATAGGGTGGTTCCTTCTTGGTGTCTACGTCCATGTGTGTTTTTTCATCACCATTCGATGCCATCTTGATTGAGAAATTGAAAAGACGAGATGAGTGAAAGAGAAATCAGGCTTTTGGCGGGAGAGCAAGTAAACAATGGCATCCAACTCTTCTTTTTTATATATAGTGGGGGGAAACAGATCTTGTTTAGATCACAAGGTAGTCTACTCACCATTCAAAGAATTCTGATCCGTTGTATGATGTGTGTGTGCGTCTCATCATCCTAGTCATCAGTTATCTGATTGTCCCACGTAGATGATTGTAAGACAAGGGTAGGATCTAACCAGGGTAAAAAAAAGAGTAGTACGGATATGCACCTATCCCGGTAGCCATGATGGGACAAATAACCATATAAACAATTGTGTATTCTTCCAATCGGTCCATTTGTGTTACATGAAACCGAAATTTCTTTTATTCCTTTTGCGATGATCGGAATCTTTACAATGCCGGAGGATAGATTTCCTCAACCAATGCACCATGTTGGGCACTCTGGATCAAAAGACTAAACTTTTCCACACGTTCTACCGCCTTTTCAAGGATATTATCTGGATCACTGTGGTTGAGTCGTGACACCAAGCTGTTGCCATCCGTGACGGTGACGTAGTCAAACACGCCATTCAATCCCGTATACCCGTCCTTCCAGAACTCAACACGACCACCTTCACTCTTTTTAAGTCTTGCGTACACCTTGACGTAAGTTCCTGCCAATGGACGGCTGGTCTGCTTGGCTGCAACACGCACAATACCATATCCTTCGATGAAATGGCATGCCAAATCATTGCTAAAGTGAGCCTTGCGCCGCTCCAATGCTGAATCACTTGTTGTCACTTGTACCATGGCATTGGCATTCAATAGCGTTTCAGGCATATCCACAGCCAAAGTAGATGTAGCCACCTTGCCCACACCAATGACTGCAAAGTCGTCCTCCTTTTCATCGCTAGTCGTAGCTGTGTCCTTGGTGGTGGTGGTGGTTGCTGGGGGACATGTCACTGTTTGCACCATGGTAGGCTTGATCCAATCATATTGCACAGACTGCTGCTGTTGACCACTCATGAATGGGTTCATTGAGAACATGACTTCCACATCCATCTTGTAATATCGGATCTTGACTTGAGTCACGTTGGCGTAGTTCAATAAAAGTTTGCCTTCAGCGCCAATGTTAAAGTCCAATACAGGGCCCTCTGGCAATTGTTGTTGTTGCTGCTGCTGTTGTTGTTGCTCTGTGCCTGTAGCCAAGGATGCTGGTTGCTCCACTTGGTTGATAAACTCTTCCAATCGTACAAACAGCTGCTGCCATTTTTCATTTGTGCATGTCTTGTGCTTGTTAACCAAAGCTCGCACGGCATCCATATCAAGGGTCTTTGTACCATCAGCAGCATCCTCAACACGAATACGCGTTTGCAAATAGGCATTCAGGTAATCCATTTGGATGCTGGAGGGTGGGTTCATGTTGCAAAGTTGCTTGTACATGGCTTGTGCGTCACCTATGCGTTCTTGGAGGATCAAATAATCGGTCAACATGATCAAATCGGATGCCGTGGGTTGCTGCACTAGACACAGATAATCAAGAAGATTATCGTATTGGCCAAAGAAGGTGATGTTCGAGATCTTGTTGATATTGCCAATGGGGTGGGCTACAACATCAGGATGATGAGTTTCACAAATGACGACGATGTTGCAATATATAATTCTTACCTCTGGCAGTCATCATGGGATCATAATCGAGCGTTTCTGGCATATCCTTAAAAGTCACAAGGGGAGATTCTATCACACGACTGCAACGATTGACCAACGATTGACCAGATTGGAGAATAAGCTCTTGAATGGCATCGGGGAATCGGTGATACAAGCCATATTGCCACAATTCGTGTGAAAAGAAGCGTCGCTTACGCAACAATGCCAACACTTGTTTGGCAAATTCTTGTTGGTGCATACGCCAGCTCAACAACGACATGTCGATCTTTTGCAGGTTGGCCTTTGTTTCGAGATACTCAAGGATCTTGGCATCATCTTTGGTGTTAGCCACAAGCGTTGCCCAAGAAGCATTGCTGCTGCTACCAGATGCTGCCTCTGCTGCCATGGCATCCTCATCCGCCAATGATACCGTGATGTTCACAGGCTGCGTTTGACCAAGTAGGGCTGAGCTGCGTGACACAGTAACAGGAGCATGCTTGTACTCTCCACATTCTGGGAAATAAAAGCTGCCCACCACATTACGCCATGTGGAATAAGGTTCGACTTGGATCGTGCGTGATTGGAAATAAGCGGTGTTGTCCGTAGGAATGGCTCCCAAAGGTACTTGGCAGGTCACTTCAGCTGTGCACTTTTTGGAGGAAATGTTGCTGATAGCCAAATGCCAGCCGTAATCAACAGCGGGACGCAATGCATTTGGATCCACCATGTCAAGCTCGTTACCCACAGCATCCTTTTTAACAAAGAATCCTTGACCCAAAAGAATCGATGGATTGGAAGGTGGTGGATTCTCAGCTTGCTACTCAAAAAGATGATAAGTATTTATGTGGTGTGTGTATTTGTAAGCTTCTTGATCCTTACCTTAATGGCACGATAGTACACGAGACAAGGTGTTTCAGCTCGAATAGTAAATCTTGCAGCCTCCAAATCGGATTCTTGCTTGATATGAGCATCGGTTTGGAAAGGAAGCTCCATCAATGAAAGAATAGCCATGATCTCGCTGATTTCATCTGAGGTATAGATAAAGTTCTATTTCATGTATGTATGTGTGTGTGTCAAACCATCATCCTCATCATCTTGATTCCTTTCCATCCACTTACCGAAGACAAGAAGGGTCCTGATGCATGCTCAAGGTAATCGATCCAGAACTGGTTCACAGGAACGGATGGGACATTATCATCGTAATAACCCTTTTCACACCATTCACGAGTAGCCTTGGCAAAGGTGTAAGGGACCTTGGTGGCACGCTTCTTTAAAAGCTCTCGCAACGCTTCTTCCTCCATAAACTTGTCATCCTCGTCATCAGAGGATTCACCATCACCATCACCTTGTTGAAGATTTTCGCCATCACCTTGTCGGAAGTCGTCATCATCAAACATTGCAAAGCCCATATCATCATCACTTTCTTCTTCCTCTTCTTGGTCCACTACTCCTAATTGCTCCCATAAATGAAAAGCTCACGAGTATCGTTATCATTCTTGTTATACTTACGTGCGATCTTTCTATGTCGCATGGCAGAACCGGGAGCGGCGGGGGGTGGAGGCATCGACATCATCATTGCACATCGTGCCCTTGGTGCTGCACCAAAGCTTGCAGTAGCAGCATAACTACGTTGCGCCAGCCCGAGTCGTTGGAATTGATTAGCCACCTCATTCTCAATATTCAACGCACTTGCACCAAGGACCGTATCAAAGCGACTATCGACCTTCTTTTCAGAGGGGGGTTCATATTCGTCCTTGAATGCTTGCAAAATCACAGGCAGCATTTCTGGAACGCGTTTGGCGAGCAATGCTCTCTCGATGGTGGTGAGCTTTTGGTACATGTAAAGATCGGTTGTGTAAACGCTCAAATCCTCATCCGCCAAATAGAGGTCCATAAATGACTTGTTCAATTTGCACTACAACAATAATAGGCCATTAGAGACCACTCCTCTTTTAACAACAACAACAACACTTTTCTCACCTCAATAAATGGCTTGACATGTTCATCGAAATAGGCAGGGTCACGATGCTTGATCCAAAGATTCAACTCATGGCACACCTTTTCCTTATGATGCTTTGATTTTTGCGAAACGGTCATGGATGGCCACTTTTTGAGGAACTCGAAATCCCGAAGCTGGCTTGATGTCATGTTATCGAGCTGATCATAGATCTTTTCAAAGGTGTGAATCGTCTCCCATTCATGTTGGCCAATGGTAAGATCCAAGGATGAGGATGGAGTGAGCGTGGATACGGATTTGGTGCGTACGTAGGCAATAGAGACATCATGATCAGCTTGATGACACATGTTTTGGCAATTGAGATCCATGGATACATCAGGCAAAACGATTTGCTTTGTCAATGCTTGCTTGTTCTGATGAATGGCAATATGGAGGAGGTTGCCATTGCCTAGCTGTGATCGATCCAGCACCAATTGTCCTTGCTCATCAGGTAACACAACGAGCGTCGGCGTAGCATGATTCAAAAAGTTCATATCCCAGGAAGCATCAGGGCTAGGAACAGAGCCGTAGTAAGGAGAAGAAGCATTCATGCATTGGACTGCATCCGCTTCACCTCCAAAGGCATCCACTGCTTGATGAGGCTCCTCACCCTCCAAATAACGTGGCTCGGATCGTGTCACGTGGGTCTCCTATAAATGAAATAATAAGTATATGTATACGATAATAACAAGGTGGGATCAATGCAATTTACCTTTGGATAAATAACAAGGGATGGTTTGGTCAAGGAACTTCCCACCCATTTCTCTGCACGATTGCGATTCAAAATGTACTGGAATTCTTCACTCAATTTACGACCTTCCAAGAATGCAGCAAACGTATCCACCGATGTCTTGAGCATAGCTGTTTCAGGGATGTTTTGGTTATACACCAAGGAGCGTGTTGTGTTGGAAGCACGTTCAGGGACAAAGGCAGTGGTGGAAACCAAGGCAACAGCATTGGATGCATGACAATTGTTGAGCTTGATCACCAGCTGATTCTCAGTCAATTCAAGGTTGTCGATACCCATAGGCGAGGTAATAGGATGGCCCGTTGATTGTGCAAAGATACGTGGGCTCACAAGCCAATCAGACCAATGAGGAGATGAGCTCGTGTCATTGCTGCTAGCTGCATCAATAATGGTACAGTCCACCTGTTGTACACCAAAGCATACATTCTTGCCATAGCTTGCAGACGTGGACAAATAAAACCTGTAAGTACCAGCTGAAAGACCTTCCGGAACATTGATAGAGTCGCTGGTGACGTTGATCTTGTCTGTCATATCATGAAGAACGTGGCTAACAGAAAAAGAGGACGTAAGTCATAACATGTATTTTATATCCTTCATTTCAATGCTTACCCATGCTCGCCGTATTGGAAAAGCGTACAACATTGATCATCACCTTGTGGATATGCCAAGTGGAAAGGCTTGTTGGCAGCATGATAAATGACACTTGGTAGACGTGATTGTGTAGCATCAGGCACGAGATCCCAATTCTTGGAGACTGGGCTGTACAATGAAATGCCGGTGACATGCTTGAGCTTGCCAAGCGAAACCACGCCTTGCTGGTCACTTTGCAAGTTCACATTGATTGTCTCTTCCACCATGGAATGTTGTAGGCCAAGATTCACCACGACACCCTTTTGTGGTTCACCTAAAAAACGCCGCATAAGTCGACAACAAAAGATACTACAAAGACATCAACTTACCATTTCTTCCAAGCATTTGGATGATATACTCGCCATCATTCTTGATACGCAAATAGGCACTGGTGATTGAATCGGTAGCCGATTGGAGTCTCATGAAATCTGACACCTCCACGTCCTGCAATGGAGTCTTTGTGGAAGTAGTCTTGACCTTGCCCCGTAACATAAAGGACAATGAGGACACTACAACAACAATATCCATCCTATCGTCAACAAAAGAATGACCCCCTCCTCATTTCATTGTTATACTTACATGAGCTGGGAACTGTAAAGTCCATTTCAATGGGTTGATTACGTCCCACTTGAAGCTTCTCCTTGGCAAAGGTGCTCTTGATTTGATTGGCATTCATTGCTTCGATGGATAGACCCACTGATTCCAAAAGGCTGAGCGATACAGGTTGACCATGGATCATCAAACGTGGCACGACGACCACTTTGCTTTGCTTGTTGGCAACAAGACTTTCCGAATGCACGTGGAAATCAGCCACCAGGGTATATTCCTCTTCCTTCCATGTGAATTGTACGGGTTCACAATAGCCATCCTCCTCTGTGACAATAAGAGCTTGAGCATTTTCATCACCGGAACCATCCCGATAGGGAATCAAAATGTTGCATTGCTCATCTGCCTATATAGGGTATGTAAGTACAAATAGACTTTTTTGATCGATCCAGCAGCAGTCTCTTATTACCTCATAGTACGTGTTGTTGATCCACAACTTGGCTTTTACAGGTTGATTGTGTTCATCGAGGATGCGGAATAAATGGCCTGCCGAAGTATCCTTGACCAAGTGGCGCAAACGACCCTTTTGTACAATGGCACGACAATTCTCACGTCCACCCACGACATCAATGACCCAAGCGCCACGTCCTTTGAATACGGCAGCATCATCAAGGACCCATGTCTTGTCAATGCGTTCAAGAGGCGATGCATGGCTGTAATCCAATTCAGTTTCCCAAGTGGGGCATAGACCATCGAGGTTGATATCATTGACCTCCAATTTTTTGTTGCGTTGACGATGTTGTACACGTCGCCAGTATTGAAATAAGTCCAGCTGATATGCACGCACACTGACATGTTTCACATTTTTGATTCTCACAGTGAGTCGGATGGGATCCGTAGGCATCAAAGGGTGCGTTTCATAATACAACTTTGTGGTGAAGCGTGGGAAGGACAATTCAACACGTGAGGATATTTCCTTGATATCAGGAGAGCCGAGGATTTGCTGCGCCCACGCGTGGGTTGGTTGTTGTTGGATCAATAATTCGGCATGCAGGAATTCCAATTCGCTCTTGTAATGTGGCCATTCACGAATCATATCACTTGTGCCTTGAGCATCCTTCAAAAGAGCACCCGCAAGGAATTCTGAAATGAGGTCGTCATGTGATATCTTGGGTACTGGTAAATCAGGGATCTAGAAAGAGAGAGAGAGAGAGAGTATAAGTATGTATGTATGCAAATAAAGGTAGGTACTACTACTCACAGAGGGAAGACGAGGTTGGCCTTGAGAATTCCTGCATAATTGTACCACTTCAAAGTATGTCTTGAAGAGATCCATGTCATAGTCATCTTGAAGGATCTTGTCTTGCAACAAACATGAAAGGATATGTCGCTTGAGCGTGTAATCTTCTTTGAGCGTCTTTACAAATTCCCATAGCTTGGCATATTCTTTTGGGTGGTTGTCGACCAATTTGCTGAGATAGGCGGAAAGGTAAGCAACATAGTCATCTGCCACGGAAGGATAAATTTCATGCAATTTATCCAGCTGTTCCAAAGTCAACTCAGCAAACGAAAAGTGCTTTGATCGCGTGTTGTTGTTTTTGTTGTTGTCCTTGAGTGCATTTGCGAGCTTGTCGAGATGATCGGAGCGATGTTGTGGCAATGTGCTTGTTAATAATGATAGCAAGGATTCATTGTCATTCTCGAGTGGCAAAGAAGAAGGCAGCAAGAGAAGGTTGACAGAGTTATTGTGGCGTAGTGCACGTTCCACGACGGCGTTTGGATCAATCAGGGCTTGGTCAAGCTTTGTTGGATACATAGCATCGGGTCCACTTGACGATGGAATAGGAGTTCCAGCATCTTCAGCTGCCGCAGTACTTGTGTTGTTGTTAGCGTTATTGCTAGCAATGCTGCGGATGCCAAGCCTATCACGGATGTATTCGGTGGATTCGGATGTGTTGATCGAATAGGAAAGTAGCTGGAAGCGAGCGCGTAATTGTTCATGAGGACCTGCGGGGAATTGGCGTTCAAAAGAGCGTATGTGTTGACGAATGGAATCCATGAGCTCTTTTTCTTGAGATGTAGGATCACGCGTGTCGGCTGGTTGCTTGGGTACACATTCATACAGCTGTTGAAGGAGGACAAGGCCGTGATAATAATACCAATCCAAAGACTCGGCTACTGCATGTTGACGAATCACATCTTGTCGCTCTCGGACGGTTGTTGCAAAGGCAAACTTTTCCTTCAAGATATCCACAGACATTGAAAAGAAAAATAAAAAGAAGAAAAGGTGGTAGTTGTATTTGTCGTGTCAATGAGGGTCCTTTTATAGACGCGCGTGGGAAGATGGTGATACAAAGGGTGTAGTGTCGGGATGAGGTGTAAAATAGGGAACTAAAAGCTGTGTTGCACAGGATAACATGACACGCATAACTACGCAGCAGCACGTGCCCGCTTCAGGTATTCGGTCAATGGTTTCAATCGCTTGGGTTGCCATTCGCCATTGTAAATGCAAAGCACTCGCATACGTTCGTTGTAATAAAGATCTGGAAGCAACTTCGGCGTGATTAAAAAGTACCTGCAAGAAAGAGCTGAGTTAGGCACACAAGAGCATTAACGTTATATAAAAGTATAAACTCACTGTGCAGTTCCCGGTTTACTGGCACCCTTGACAATTTGCTCGTGAATCATACGTTCGTTTCGAGGATCCATGCCTTGATTGATTTCATCCACTACGCGGAAGGGTGATCGTGCAAGGTTCTGTAACGCCATAAGATATAAGATAGTCGATACTGCACGCTCGCCACCTGATTGTCGTTGGCCTGTGAGGAGTTGCAGCTTCTCGTTGTCTCGGAACTTGACTCGGATCTCAATGCCCCACTTGTCAAAGTCTTCTTCTTGATGAACACACACTTCACCAGCACATCCAATCCCTTTAAAAAGTACCAAATCAATCCACTGTTCCTTACAATCATTACCCACAGCTGCTTACGTTGCAATGCCTCTGAGAATTTGTCACTGATCTTGGATACAACGGCCGTAAGTCGTGGTTCCCATTCATTCTGTATACGCGTCGTTAATAAAATACCCTTTGCCTTCAAGTAGTATTCATACCTTGACTTTGTGTATCTTTTCCTTGAGTGAGTCCAGCTTACGCTGATTGGTTGCAATCTTTTCAGACAATATATCGATCTCCTTCTTGCGCGCCTCGAATTGCTCCAACGCCTTTGGATTATTGGTTTTCAGGGTATCAGCCTTGGCCTTGGAGCTATTGATCTCATTCTCAATTTCATATGTGGACTGCTCCAAAGAACCGTTTTCCCGCCATTGGTTGCGGATCTAAATACTCGTACGTCAGTAATCCCTTCACTCAACCCTATAAAAAGAAACACGACATGTACCTCTCGAAACTCCTCCTTAAGTTCAGGCTCCAAATTCCTGCCAGCACGCTCAGCACCCTCTCTGAAGGTTTGTAGCCTGTGTCGTTTTTGTTGGCAATTTGAAGCAACTAGAGAATGTCTATAAGTAAAGAGGCAATATCATGCAAGTCGATTTCCTTACCTTGTCGATAAGCTTGCTTGGCCTGTTCGAGAACGATGGTCTGATTCCTGGAATACTCCTTTGCAGCGGTGCATTTACCAGCAGCTTGGATCACGGCCAACTCGGAGATATTACGCTCTGTGATTTTGTTGACATGCTCTTTGAGGGTGTTCTATAAAAATGGGCGGCCGTCAATGAAGCCAATCACAACAATGTTGTCCCAATTCCAAAATTACCATAAACCTTGCTGATAATGCAGCACGTTCCTTGACCTGCTCGGTCATTTCTTCCTTCAATTTCTTGACCATGTCCTCACTATTCTCTGGCTCGGCCATTCTGCTTTCAAGCTCATCCTCCATTTCATCTAATACCATAAATGAGCAATGAGATTGACTTTTTACTTGTGATCCATCTTACCGATCTTGGCTTTCATTTGCTCCCATCGCATACGGGCCATTTGGATATCTCTTTTGGCAGCCTTCTTGTCATTCTACAAACAAATCACTGCGTCAGATATTTTCAATCACCCACTGATAAGTGTATACTTACTCTTGCATAACGCAATTCCTCAAGCTTTTGATTAAGGTTTCTCTCATTTTTCTCAATGTCCTTGATCTTGCCCTCGAGATTTTCTCGGATCTGCTCAAGCTCGGCCAATTTGCTGCTCAATTGATGGCGACGGTCATTATCCACTGTATATGAATTAATATGAGCCACATGTACAATCACACAATGGGAGAAGGTCTACTTACGACTATCAGTGAAGAACTCTGATCTTCGAATAGATCGAACAGTGGTTTGTTGTCCTCCTTGACCAAAGCTGTACTTTTTGACCTCGTAAATGCTGTCGTTCATGGCGAACTTTTGGAAAGCACCCGATTGTGCAAGACGATTTTCATCCAATTGTCGTAGAGAGACAGGCTAAAAGTAAACGCAATTTTTGAGTACCCATTCCAAATCCTCTCACACACAGCTTCTTTTAACTTACCACCAAGTTGATATAGCATGATTGGGCCAAACTCTTGATGACAATTTGTGGTCCATCCAATAGTTCATGCACAAAGTAATCCATGTTGAACTTTTTACGAAGCTATGAGGCAAAATTGTGATTAGTACGTGGGTAGTGTCGCTGTAGGATCGCCCATCACATACATCTTCGTTAGACATTGGGCCTCGAACATCAAGATCATCCAAGTTCAACTTTGGCCAATAAGCGGTAACACGCAACCCTTGCTTGTCCATCACCTCGTCCGTAAACAACTTGTAATCCTCTTCGAGTTCACATACGAATGTCTGTATTATGCAATGTCAATGCCATGGTATTCTGAAAAGATAAAAGCACACGAACCCTTAAATGTTGGCCACGAATGCCTCCGAGAATCGATTCCACCATGTTTGCATAACGCACGTCTTTGATATTCAGCATCATGCCAATGGGCCCATGGATTTTGCCTTTGAACATGCCACGATGCTCGCGTAACCAATTGTATGCTGCTGCGGTGTCTGGGAGATGTTCTCGAATAAGAGCAAGACGACGCTGTATCCGATCATTGGCTTCTTTCACACTAGTAACCAACATCGATCAGACAATGGATCCATCAAAAAACCCCCCCTCAGGTCACTTACTCTCTTTGCGTTTTCTGAATGGCGTATTTGTTGTTCGTCAGTCGATCCCCAAGCTCCCTTTTATCTCTTCTCGCAGCGTTCAATTCAACTTGAATGTTGGCTTCCTTTTGATCAATCTCAGCCTGATAGAGAGAGATGATGTTCGTTAGTGTCCTTCCTACTTCATACGTAAACGCGACACTTACAATGGCCTCATCAATCTCGGACGTATCCTTAGAGGGTGGTTCATCGCCGGTACTGCTCTTCGCTCGCTTGATTCTTTCTTCCAAGTGTGCAATCGCTTGCTTGCGCTTCTCTTGTTGTGAATGGATGGTCTTGATCCTATCTTGCGTCTTCTTTGTCTCTGCAGTCTATGATGAAAAAGGTGTCAATCATCCAACCAATTCTTTCTATTCTTCCACAACCATGCTTACCGATCGCTTCACAGCATCACCAATCTTTGTCAATCGCGTCGAGTATTCCATGACCTCCTTCCCCAAATCTCTCTTTTGTTGCTCAGCTGCAGCCTTGGCTTGTTCGGTTTGTCTATGCAATTCATCCATTAGATGATATTCCGCTTCCCCATCCCGCAAACGTATAGTACATACTGAAGCACCTCCTTGATAGGTCCCAATTCCTCTTCAAGTGCCTTTACACGCTCCAACTCTTCCTTCTCAGCCTCCTTCGCTTCGTCGTATTCACGCTTGGCATCCGTATATCTAGCCAATGGGAGTTGGGCTTCCAAAAGGGCGACTCGCTTCAAGAGTTCTGCTCGTTGTTGCATCTTTAGCACATCTCGTTCCAAATACTGGTTGCGATCCTTGAGAGACTTGACATGTTCTTGATCGGAATCGAAAGACTAAAAGTGTGTCTGACTTTAGTACCCAATACGCATATACACACGCATAGATTTATGTTTACCTTTTGCAAATCACGTTCCTCGTTACGCCATTCAATCAATTCTTGTTGCCATTGAAGCAATTGTCGTTCTCCAGCAGCCTCTTGTGTCTTTGTCAATAGCGATGTGGGTGTCAACTATAGGAATAAAAGTGATCAATACACACATGCAGATCATGAATAGGATCGTATATTACCTGTGCGAATTCAGCAACCTTGTCTTGGGGCAAGAATTGGCTATAAGCATACTGGTTAATCATCATCACCATGTTGTTACATCTCGCATTGAACCATACCAAAGATTATCCACTTGAACGTTGAGCTCTGAAATGACAGCCATCACTTTGTTTTGAGGGGAGGGTCGTCCTATATATGGAAGGATGAGCATGCTATATATGAAACATATACTTTTACATACCATCTAAACGCCATGATGACTGATTATTCGATTTTTGGATCGTGCGTTGGATGACAGCATTCGGACGACCTCCTGTACGTTTCAGCTCGATCTGGATCATGGCCTCATCCTCGCCCGTTTTGACAAACTCTGCAATGTTCTTGGCACGTCCCAAAAGCGCTGGTGTACCTCCCAGACCCAAAGCAATAGCACATACAATAGTCGACTTGCCGGTGCCGTTAGGTCCAATGATCATGTTGAGCTGAGGTCCAGGGCTGAATTCGCAGTAATCGTAGGTGACAAAGTTGCGTAACTTGATCTTGACAATGGAACCTTGAACGTAGCTGTTGTTGTTGCAAGGAAAGAGTTGGTGGGTGAATGTTGCGTTGAATGACGTTATACATGTATAGTTACCCGTCTTCGTCTGCTGGTAAAGGTGCGTCAAGTTCACTGGGTTCGCCAATGTCGGATTCGCTGTCGCCTTCTCCTTCACTGCTGCTGCTAATGACATCGTCCTCGCCATTCTCCATACGTGCACGTTTCGCCATTCGCTGTGAAAGATCTAGGAGTTCTTGTAATCCAGGGTCATCGTTCTCTCGTCGTCGGGTGGACATTTCGTGGAGTTGAACAAGAAAAGAGAGAGCCGCGTTCCGTTTTCGTATCGCACGCGTTAACGCGCCTTGGCCCCCATCTCAATTTGGAAGACAGCCCCACCCCCCCCCCTCAAGGTGGATTTGTTTGTTGCTACTGCTACTGCCAATATTACCCACTCTCGCACCTTATACTTTTTAGTCCAATGACATTTCTCAAATACTCAACGTAGCTGCGAGTGACATACTTTATCACCTACGTTAATCCAAAGAAGGTCAGCGTAATAGTAAGTGGATTTATCAGTGATGGATGATGTAGCTCACACTCTTACCATAGCGTAGGGAGGTTGACCACTTTATCAGCTCTACGATATTCATTGTGCCGACCACAATTCACACGCCTATTCTTATATAAACAAAGAAGTTGTTGGGGTCATCATCATTATCATCACACATCTCTTTCGTCTTTTTGATTGCATACATCATCCGCCATCATAATCTGGTAAGTGACAAGGATAGCCTTTGTGGTCCTATAGATTGAGATTACTCATCCAATGATTTCATAGTCCTTCACCACGGCCTCATTATTACATTCATTGTTGTCATTGTGGGCAGCATTTGGTCCTATTCCTGTGGTATGTGGATTATCCTTTCCTTTGATCTTCTATATCAACCTATGTATGGGTAGTGAATCGTCTCCAAAAAGAGGCCTTGCAATGATATGTGTACCTCGTACGCATACTAAGATGGTTATTTCTATCCAAGCGATTGCAGCTGGTAGCTAGTATACGTGATCCCCAGTCCTTGGATGACCTCAACTACGTAACCGTGCGACGAGCAGAAAATGGCTATCCACGTCTCTCAAGCATCGGATGGAAGCCTAAGCAGAAGAGCAATTCATCACACTAAGTTGGTGACCCAAGCACAGTGTTATGGTGATCACAGCAAACGCATTCCCTGAAAGATGTTGTCAGCAACTTTGGTTACATCCGCGACCACAGCTATCATGACCATGTATATACTCCCGTTGATTGGAACGAGAACGAGGATCACGGATGCTGACGCCACGCAAAAGAATTTGCCAAGACATCGATGGCTTCGAATGATCAGCACATGAAGTATTCGATGGTGAAGAGTACCATATATAAGGGGATCTTCAAGTGGTTTCAAAAATGATTTTACCCTTCTCTTCCCAAATTCTCAAAATATGTATAGTAAGTACTTTTATCACGCTATGGAATCTTTTATTAATTGCTTTGTCGAGTAGTCAATAATCCACCAAAATCCGCATTCAAGTCCTATACAGCTTCCATCCGGATCGTGGGCGTGGGTGTGGGCGTGGGTGTGGGCGTGGTCAGGGTCGTGGAGGCAGATACAAGAACCCATGCTATCATGATAACGCCAACAGCAATCATGGACAAAATGATAAGGACCGTCGTATGCATGATGAAAAAGGTCGAGATGATAAACACCTTGCTGCACAAGTACCGGCCATGGCAAACCTAAAGTGTTGGCTACAAGAGACCGTATCAATCCCTGTCATGGTCGCAACAACATCTTTTGGTGCCGGTGTGGATGCCCCTGGTGTTCGCATTGTCCTTCACTATACAGCCATATAGGGTGGCATTATTGGATACGCGCAACAAACAGGCCGAGCAGGTCGTGATGGCTTACCAGCACTCGCTTTGAATGTCAACCCAATCCCAACAGTATTCGTTAAAGAGAAAATCAGATTCCGTCAACATGGCCACACTCGTGATGGTAATCTTTGGCGTGTATTTGAACGAGCAAGTATCTCATCAATACCATGGTATCATTGCTCAACTTTACAATCACAACCAGCCACTGCACCATACGACTACAAGGTGAAGGCCGAAACACATCTCAACAGTACAACTTGACAGTTTCCCGCCTCGTGTAAGCAAGTCATTCACAACAGCGATGGAACAAGGTTAGTTTTACTAATAACGTCATCGAACTATGAATGTGATACTCATACATTCTTCATATATGAACCTAATACTTTGGGATAACGTAGCGCAAAAGCTGATATGAATGGAGTCATATCCAGCAAGTGTTCGATCAATGAGACAACTTTGACCCGTAAACAGGTTGCTGCTGCTCAAGGAAAGAAGATTCAAATGGAGCCTTTCCAAGTCTCTACATGGACTCCCAAGGAGCAACTAGATCCAGTGTGGAAACCCGGGTGAATACAAGAGTCCATTCAATGTTATATATATACAACACCCATGATGAATAAAGCGTGATGTATAATCCTCCTCCTATGACCGCATAACATCCTTGTCAGGAATGCTGTATGTTTTACATGATTAATTAGGCTCCATTCCTATTACACATCGTGCGGGAATGGTGGTTTTATTATGATTGAGTATAGTAGACGAAGGTGAATGGATCAAGGAAATCTAATGCAAGCCTAGCGTTTATCATTGGCTGTAAATTTGTCGTCTCCAAGGCAACGTTTCCAAATCCGAGTGCGCTAGGCAAACATCGCTTCCCGATGGGTCTCTTCCACTTTTTTGGACGCAATGGAGGGAAAATCCTACGAGGTGCAACCTATGCAGTGCAATTCATGTGCTTTGCCCATGTATTCAATCAGTATGTTGCTGAAGCAACCTTTGTAAGTATGCCAATGTGTGTTGATTCCGTGGTCTAAACAACTCTGATCGCTTTCTTCTAGTGTATGGGACCTTCGATGCTCCCCAACTTTAATATGACGGGCGATATTGTTGCAGTGGAGCACATCACGCCACATTTTCGTGGATACCGTATGGGCGATGTTGTTGTATGCATATCACCTGCTGTTCCTGGTCGAGCTGTATTGAAACGCGTCCTTGGTTTGGTAAGTGAGGGCAGTGTAGTATCAACCTCCCGCATGTATACTCAATGGACATGATTTATAGCCTGGTGACAATGTTTGTGTGGATCCAACAGCCAATGAACGGAAATACGTGGATGTAAGGGAAATGCAACATTGATCCAAAGGATGGTTGAGATTAACTATTGTTGATGAAAAAAAGATCCCTGAAGGTCATGTGTGGTTGTCAGGTGACAATTTAAGTAATTCTACCGATTCGCGCTACTATGGACCTGTACCCATGGGCTTGATCAGAGGACGTGTCTTTGCAAGGGTAAGTTAAAAAAGACGAGAAAAGGGTTCACTCGGCTCATCCCTCTCTTTCATCTAGTTATGGCCTGAATGCCGCCTAGTCCAAAACGCATTATTACCCGTGCCTTTCGATGAATACACAAAACAACGTTCCTGATTCCCCCCACCCTCCATATTACTGTTGGTTGCTGTTACTCTCTCTCTCTTATATGCTTTGCATTGTCGTACAGGGCAATAATCTGGGTCCCGCTTTCAATGATTTGCTATCGTCGTCGGGCATGTGTCACTCACTGGCGGTGGTGCATTTGGACAGCTGCTGCTAGCATTGAACAATGATGATGTCAATGTAGTATTATCCGATTGACAATGCGACTTTTTCAACTTCGTCATAGGCATTGATAACTTGCTTCTACCATATTGACAGTGAAATACATATTCTTTGTCCTGTGAAATGTGGCCCCTTTCCAATTCTTTGTTATTCATTGTGGAACCCAAGACAATGCATCCATCTCACATTCATTGTTGTAGTAGTATTGTGTACAACCCACTCCTAGATAACCTACTTTTGCACGTGTCATTCATGGATCAAAGATCAATGTATTATAAGAATAGGATATGGGTTCATGTATGAGCCCAGAATCATCACCCACACACAAAGGGAGGGGGTTCAAGTTGAAACATGTCATTCGGCAAAGTATTGCCAAGCCGGATTTTCCGAGAACTGGAAGCTTTCAAGCGGCGCATTAGAACTTTGCAAAAATGGTTTTGCCGTGGGTTGATCCGTGATACTTGTGGTCTTCTTCCGCGTTAATTTTAGAGCCAACGTTTGGACAAAGCCTTCTCTACCATCGTCTCAATGAGCGATCAGGACCGATATAGTTCCAATCAGCAGCCGCATTCGAACAGTTCGTCCATCCTTAATGGTAGCGACAATTCAACGACACCGTCGGCCTTTTGGCGTAATCCAGCATTCTCTTCTTCCAACAATGTCCCTGCTCGCATGCGACCCATGGAATCCCCTCCTCAACCACCACCACCCTCACAACCACTTGGCAGAGAAGATATGTTTAGACGTCATGAACCACCCGTCTCTTCATCACCCACACTGAATATGGCACCAAGGATACCCTCCTATTCTATTCCAATGTCTCAACAAGCACCGCCTACACTTCCCCGACCCTCCCCACTGCCACCAGGCTATGAACAGCAGCAACAACAACAACAACAACCACTACCACCACTCTCATCATCATCACCATCATCATCCTCTCCTCAAGCATTACAACAACAACAACATACATCACCACCCCAACAACCAATCAGAAACTCAAGCCCAAATGCATCATCAGGACGAAGAACGAGAATCACTCGTGCCTGTAAGTTTATATGCATGATAATACATTCATTCACTCACTCACTCATCTCTTGATAGGCGATACATGTCGACGTAAAAAGATCAAGTATGTGCATAATATACTATCATTGTGGGAATATCGTGACTGAGCTTTTTCTGGCATCTAGATGCGACGTTGACACTGCTTTCCCATGCACCACCTGCAAACAATACGATTGGGAGTGCACCTTCAATGATGTAAGTGATACATAAAAGCAAAAGAAGTTTCTTTTAACTAACCTTTCGCTTGTAGACTGCCAAAAAGCGTGGACCTCCTAAAGGGTAAGAGAGCTCTCTTTCAAAATGCAAGGCGTGTATATTGATAAGGACATCTCTTTAGATACATTGAGAGTTTGGAGACTCGGTTGAAAAAGATGGAAGAGCTATTGGAACAAATGCAATCTGGCAAACCCTCAGCAGTCAAGGAAGAACCATCCTCGTCATCATCATCATCATCAGCTGCAGCTATGGAAAGAGACACTACACCACATAAGCGGAAACGTTCGCAAGATGAATCGGTTGCCTCTTCTTCTCGAAACCCAGATGACAAAAGTGATGACTTATCAGACGGCGGCAACAAAGTAGTCCGATACCATGGCAGCTCATCTGGCTTTTATCTGATGCGTAATATGTTACCCAATGACGCCAAGCCATCTGATCACGGCATATCCATGCAACCCGTTGGCAGTGATACGTTTCCTACACCCAGCACAACGCCGGCTTATCGCATCCGAAAGTTGAATGGCTTTGATGACGACTTGATGCTTGTTCGGGATGCCATGGATTCCGAGAACAGCAAAGGCAAAGATACCGAACGTATGGATGACCTCGTGCCTCGCAAGATCATGGATACTTTAATATATGTGTAAGTTATTATAGGAAATACACAAACCACTTTGTGTCTACTCACACAAAAAATATGTTGTTAGCTATTTTGACATGGCCAATGCTACCTTGCCCATTGTCAACAAGCAGGAATACTTGGATGCCTATCATGGACAAACTCAATCGCCACCCTCATCGCTCTTGACATACGCCATTTGTACCTATGCTTGTTTCATGATAAGCTCGGAGCACCCTGTTTTTCAAGAATGTGGCATGAGCTGTGATCAAGTGTTTCACGCATTGATTGACAGAGCCAGTCAGCTGATTCGTCGGGATTATTTGACATCGGGCATATCGACCATCAAGGCACTTGTGATCCTTTGCAGTCAACCTACCTATTCTACAAGTTCGTACCGTAATTGGATCTTGGCTGGTATGGCTGTACGCATGGTAAAGTGTCAACAACAACTCTTTAAAGGCGCTCTCAAATCACTCATACGTCATATCCATCATAGGCACAAGATCTAGGATTGCATCGTACGTTACGTAATGAAGAAGCATCCAAAGATCACATTGAAGCTCGAAAGCGACTCTGGTACAGTGTCTATGTGACGGATCGTTGGTGTTGTGCAGCCATGGGACGACCTTTGGCTATTGCGGACTCTGATTGTGATGTGGATTTGCCTGATCCCAAAGGCACGGGTCACGAGGATTACAATATCTTTGTCAATTTCATCAAACTCTCTGGCATTTTGGGT
This sequence comes from Lichtheimia ornata, assembly GCF_029851405.1. Classification (NCBI taxonomy): domain Eukaryota; kingdom Fungi; phylum Mucoromycota; class Mucoromycetes; order Mucorales; family Lichtheimiaceae; genus Lichtheimia; species Lichtheimia ornata. Next base: position 115,333 of record NW_026695382.1, read on the forward strand.
GAATTATTACGGCGTATTTATTCGCCCAAAGCCAAGGCGGCAGGATACAAAGGCGTGGTAGTGGAACAAACAGTGGCCAGCTTACAAAAGATGCTTGATGATTGGCTTGAGCAATTACCGGATGATTGCAAGATCAGTGCTGAAGACCTTACTGAGATACATCGAGACCCAGGTCGTTTTGCTCATTCCAAGAAATTGGAACAAGGTGGACCCTTGACGGTGTGTTACCATTCCATCACGCTTCTTTTGCATCGACCTTTTATTGTCCTTGACGAGCAAAATGATGAGGGGAATCAAGAAGAAAACAAATTGTTCAAAGAAGCATCACGCCGATGTTTGGAAGCTGCCAAACTCACCATTGAAATCGCACGTGTGGTACCTGCACCCAGCATAGCACGTTTTGGTTGGAACTTTTCAGGTACGTCAAGGTTGCTTTCTTATTCATCTCTCTCCACTCACCCCCTCCATGTGATATGTAGTGTATGCTGTATTCCAGGCTACATTGATCCATGTATACAATTGCACAAGCACGGATGCCAATATCAGCAAAGAGGCTCACGATTATGTCCATATCGGCAAGGAATGTTTGACAGCATTGACACGTGACATCCCTTATGGTCCACCCATCATTCCATTCCTAGAAAAGCTCATTGCTCTTCTTGGCGCTGACTCTTTCAAACGTAAAAAGGAGGATGAATCGGACCAACAACAACAACAGCAAGAACAATCAAGCTTGTCATCAGGAAATGGTAGTACAAACGCATCATCCAACGCAACAGCAGCAGCAGCAACAACAACAACAACAGGATCAGCCATGGCATCCTCCAATACAGCATCAGCAGCACAACAACAACAACAACAATCCTCGAATGGCTCTCCTATGAGTGTGCAGCAAATCGTCGCTGAAAGTACAGAACCACCAGCACAAGCAACATGGCAACAACTCTTTTCGTCTGCTGGAACACCATTTACCAATGATTCGACAGGATTTGATTTGCAAGGTAACGTGATTTGATGATTCAGTTAAATGGGGGAATAAGCTAATGACTCAAATTCCAATAGCATGGACCAACTTTTTGTCAGGAAGCCAATCCACCGATCCGCTATTTTTCATACCATAACTTTTCTCTCTTTCAAAAAACAATCAGCCTTATCACGGTAGAATTCCCTGCATATCACAAAAAAAGAGACACCATTGCTATAATATAATGAGGGCTTTATTGGGGGACTTGACAATGATACAAATGGATACAAAGAGATCATTTAAATGAGGTTGATTGTTGTGAATGAACGAACAATGAAATGGGGGATAATTCAGGAGGAGGATGTCAAGGTGCGACATGCATAAAAATGAATGATTTCAAGACACGCTCTCTTTTGTGTTTCTTTACTTAACACACACACGCAACAACGACGACCACGACTCTTTGTCTTTATGCAATCCGATCGCAACCCAAAAACGACACCTATACGAGCGGGTGAATTGCCTTCTGATCCAGCTTCATCGCCTCTACGATTTACTGATACGGGCACCACCAGTCCTCAAGACAATGCGCGCATTAACTCGTTTGGTTTGCGTGGATCCTCCGTGTCACCCATTGCCCCTCATTTCGCAAGCAGTGTTCATTCCAGTCAGTCCGATCTCCATTTATCGACGACGCCTGTGGTGCATCGTTCCACTTTGGCTGTGGGTGGTGGTCCTGGTGGTCCTGGTGGTGGACCTCTTGAATCGTTTTCTACCTATCGGCCTCTCTTTCCCGATATGAGCATGCTACGAGCCGATTCTCGTGAAGACCGACTACGACTCTTGCGAAGTGATGCTCAACAAATGAATCTCACCAAAGCAGCTATCTTCTATGCCGAAAAGATCATGGCCATCACAGGTACGACGTATCATCCTATCGAGCATGAAAGGAATAGGATATTGATCTAGAGCATTTGGATTAGATGATGCAACGGATGTCTATTGGCTTGCTCAAGCCTATTATGATTCCAATCAATATGAACGTGCTCTGGATCTCTTGAACAAGAAAAAGACGCTCAACAAAAGTGTTCATTGTCGCTATCTCGCTGGGCTATGTGCTGTAAGTGATTCAACCTTCTATCCATGTCCTATGAATGATGATCCATTAACAATATCCAGAATGCTCTTGAAAATTGGCGCGATGCATTGGATTATTTGGGCCCTGAAAATCCTTTTGCGGATAAAGGTAGGATTATACATCATACAGACCTTATGTGGAGATGTCTTATATATACCTGTTTTAGACTTCAAACATGACACTGACATGGAAGGACGCATCAAGGTTGGTACAAACATGGGCTGACATATAACACACACATCACTCAACACTCTTTAGTTGGAATCCATCATGTGCTATGTACGAGGCAATGCGTATCTACAGTTGAAGGAAATTGAAAAGGCCAAGAAATGTTTCAAAGAGGCACTCTCCGTGGACGTGCGATGTTATGACGTTCGTATATACAGATCTTGCACTACCGATACAAAGCTCACCTTGTTTTTTATAGGCATTAGAAGCTCTTTTCCAATACAATATGCTCGATGAAAGGGCAGGTGAGTTTTGAACTTTGGATCTTGGGATAGCATCATGTATAACCTTCAAAGGTAGAATGGGATTTCATCATGACCCTACCCTATGACGAACATTGTGGACAAGACGCTGATTTATTTCGATCCCTTTACATGTTGCATTTGAAGCGGGTAATACTTTTGAATTTCTAGCATCATGGCCCATGGCATCTTACGTATACTTGCGATATAGCATTCACATACAGAGGAACTTCAAGAAGCTCAAGCGAGGGTGGAGGAAGATCATCGTCTAAGTAAAAGTTTGGATGTCATGCACAGCACAGCAGAAGCTTTACTGGCTGAAAGCAAGTTTGAAGAGTGTGCCAAAGTATGTGAGCAGTAAGTATTGTTGGGCGCGCAACGTGTAGGGTAGGGTGCTAGTATGCCGATCCCATCTCACATCGAATTCTAGGATAGAGCAACAAGATGCCCTGTATACCAAATCCATTCCTGCCTATGTCACCTGTCTCTATGAACTTGGAGAAAAGAGCAAACTCTATGAATTGGCGCAAGATCTTGTGGACAAGCTCAATGACAATCCAATATCGTGGTATGCGGTTGGCATCTATTACATGTACATTAAGCGTTATGGCGAAGCAAGGCGCTATTTTAGGTATGTGTGTGTGTGTGTGTGTGGATCACGAGGAGACGAACCAGATTTCTGATGCTCGAGGTTAGCCAAGCAACGACCATGGATCCTTATTTTGAAGCATCTTGGCTGGGTTATGGACATGCATTTGCAGCAGAGAACGACCATGATCAAGCCATCAATGCCTATCTCACATGTAGCAAGCTGATACCTGGGTACGTACATGAAGCGAATGTTGTTGTTTTTATCCACTAATAACACCGCCACTATTAGCTCCCACCTTCCCTATCTTTATATTGGCATGGAGTACATGAAGCAAAACCTGGTGGATACAGCGCACGAATACTACAAAAAGAGCCTGCTAAAGTGCACCACGGACCCGTATTTGATGAATGAATTCTGCACGCTTTATTATCGGAAAGAGGAGTAAGTTTTGAGGAATAGAGAATGAGTGGAAGGGAGCTGATGATATATACGATAGATATACCAAGGCATTGGAGTTTGCAAGGAAGGCGTTGAAATTTGCAAGGAATCGACAGAGTGAAAAAAGTGCCTTATGGCCAAAGTTATGGTCCAATCTTGGCCACATTTACAGGCGGATGGGGTAACGTGTGGATTGATGATGTTATGAGGCAATTGGCGTTAATCCTTCTTCCTGATAGCGACTATGATCGTGCATTAAGGTGCTTCAACGTCACATTGATCAAAGACCCACACAACGCAGACGCACACGGCGCTATTGGTATCATTTATTACTTGCAAGGCAAATACTCTGATGCTGTCACAAAGTACCAAGAGGTAGGTTGGGGGGGGTTACTTTTATCTCTCTTTGTCCTCCTCATGGCTTCTTTTTAGGCACTGCGAAACTCAAAATCCAGCAGCTTACTTTTGCAATTGATTGATCGTGCATTGATGCAATCCACCAAAGAACCTATCATGTCGGCTATCTATCGAGATCACCGTGAGACAGACGACCTATTCGCACCACTACGAAAAACGCCTCTGGAAGATATCGAGCTCAAGAAGGATTATCTTGAAGAAGAAATTGCTGCATTAGACGCACAACAACAACATCAAATGATGGAGGATGGCGGAGGTGGCGGTGGTGGCGATGCTCATTCACCCAAGGATACCACAACATCGGGCAGTATTGTAGATGAGGAATCTCTACTCATTGATGAAGGCGATCTACGACCCAATATGTCTAGAGAATGGTTATAAAGTTTCCCTTTTGTTGTAAATAACTTTTTTTAGATGAAATTATCTTTTTCTACATTCATCTCATCTGCCAGACTACTGCTGGTTACACATATCAATTTAATGCCTTCTTGTCAATATTATATTAATTACGTGCTGCTTATTGTTGGCTTGAGTGAGGTGTGGGTGGCGAAGGGATGACGACATGTGATAGTGGACCTACATACTCACACTCTAAGCGATCTCCCGCGGCTTTTGGGATATGTTGGGTTTAGTGGGATGATATGATAGTAGTAGCCTCCTCATCGGTCCTCGTCATTACTAATACGAATACTACTCGTAATGGAGCAGTATCTTTCACACCATTGTATTTGTAGCCATCTTGTCAACTATAATAACCCTATGCAAGCTTCATCGTCCGATATCTATTCGCGCGTTGATCAAATGGGGAAATACTAGTATAATAAACTAGGGCGTTTTGTAACACTTTGCATTGGTGAAATGGGACATGTCGTGGTACGCTCTTTGTTGAATTCAGCAACGGGTGGCATGATCCGAAGACACAAGTTGTAAAAGCTCTTGTACTACAGAAAAAGGTTCGAACAAGAACAAGCAAAAGAGCATTGTTCAATGTTGCACCGTTGTAGTACTTTTTTGAATCCCAAAAATCCTAACGACTGCACATGTATACCATTGCTATATACTACGAGGTTGTTGTTTGCAAAGGATTTGATTTGTGTCGGTGGTTATTCATTTTATGATACCCCTTGCCATGTTCCTGGTTGCTGCTCTCCCGCATTGAAGGACAAGCTTGTGAAACATGTGTGGAGAGCACAAGCTATAAAGTCTAAAAAGCCGCGCTTGGTCGCTTTTTATCCAACTTGGCGTTACACGTATTTCCATTTAACTCAGCGACCTTATGCAGATGATGATGATGCCATTTGAACATGTTTGACATCGAGTCATAGTTTATAAACAAAGAACTCTTTTTGAATGGGCTCAATGCTGTTGACAATGAGTAGGAGGTTTATGCATCCTCGATAAGCCCCCGATTCTATCATGTTCCTTAGTAGATTGTATGAGCCATCCTCCATCACGGTTTTACCAAATACTATTAAGGCTGGCTCTTAAACGGAAGAAGGAGCTTACCAATGTTGTATATCGTATGGAGGGATGTGTAAATGGAAATGTGAAGAACGAGGAGTACCACAGATGAGGACCAACAATTTATCTCCAATTACTACCAGCCTTCTGGAATAGATACAAAGAGAGCAATCCACAGCCTGATAATGTCAGGAACCTTCTGTAGTCTCATACGTACAACTTTGTTATCCAATAAGGCCACAGAGGACACAAATGCAAGGACCACGAAGAAACGTGACACAGCCACGACAACAAAAAACTGTAACGTTAACATGGTGGCTCACACACACACCGCTATTGAGATAATCATCGACAATTTTATCTTCTGATGATGGCTGTACGACCTTTGCTCTTTCGCTTGCTTTTATAATCTCTCCATGGTGTTATGAGTTGGCGAGATATCTTGCGCCTTTTAGCCCAACGATCCAAACGTTTACGGAAAAACATGAAATCAACTGACGGCGTCGCTACTAACGGTGAACAACCCGTATTTAATAACGGCTCATGCATATCAAGCACTTCTTGCACTGAGAATACCTCTGTTTCCACCACCATCCATCGTTACGAAGGCAATCGACGCTTCCATAATGAGCAGGATGTCAACTATTTGTTGCCTACGGATACGGAAGGTGCGTGTGTGCATGTGTGTGTATGTGTTCATCATCATAAAGTACTAAAATCCCACCCAAAAAAAGAGGATGATCGTGTCAATCAACAACATTGGCTTATTCGTGAAGCCTTTGGATCCCATTTCAGCGCCCCTGTACACGATCTTTTAGAAAACGGCACAAAAGTTCATGATGCTGGATGCGGTTCGTTACTACAACAATAGCACTTTTTAAAGAATCCTCACTCACTTTGTTGTATGCACATAGGCCCTGCCACCTTTACTTTGGAGATGAGCAAAATGTATCCTGCTTCCAATTTTATTGGCACGGATGTTTCTCCACGTTTCCCTGAATCCATCAAGCCCAAGAATTGTACATTTCAAGTATACAATGTGACATTGCCGTCCCCTTTTCCTGAAAACTATTTTGGCTATGTCCATCAACGCCTACTTATTCTGGGTCTTTTGAAGGATGATTGGCCCAAGGTAAATGATCTTTTTCATCTGAGGGTGTTGCACGAGTTGACCTTTTTTGATAACAACAGGTGATCAAGCGCCACATGGATACCCTGAAACCTGGTGGATGGATAGAATTGACAGAGGTAAAAAAGAAAAAGGGACCTTGTCTTCTTCCTGTAACTAATGAGTCTTTTCTTTAGGTCAGCTACCTCAAGGAACACTTGAAGAATGCTGGTCCCCATATATCTCAATGCATGGACACCAGTAAGCCTGATATTTTTTCCTACATGCTTCGTTCAAGAGACTCAATGATGCGCTTTAGTGTATTCGGTGGTTGCAGGAGCTGGTCTTCACCCTAATGCTGGTCCGGATCTTGAACGTATTCTTAAAGAAGCAGGCTTTATTAACGTGGAAACGGTTACTTTTTACATGCCAATCAAGCATAGCGGGAAAATTGGTGATCTCTTTTGGTACGTACAACAACATGATGAGAGGGGGGGAGTTGTATTATGATTGACACGTACTCGCATCATAGGGAGGATATCCAGATGGGCTGTAATGCGGCGTTGAAATATTTCATCTCCATGGATCCTTCTTTCAAAGAGCCGGGTGCCATGCAACGGTATCTCGAATTGATCGGTGATGAATGCTCAAAGAACTTGACCAGCATGCCCTGGATGCGTGTATATGGCCAAAAGCCTGATAATAATAATTAGCATTTGATATACCTTTGAAGCATTAAATAAACACATCATGCAGTGCATGGGTAATGTACCAGTACCGGTTTTCAGGGTCAACCAGAATGTTGTCATTGCCGTGGCTGGCTGGCTGGCTGGCTGTACTATAGCAACGGAGCTTGACAGCAACGTAAATATGCACCCTTTTTCTTCAACCACTTCAATGTCACGCCTTCGTAATTCCGTATTGAAGCTACCCAAGATACCCACCTTTGTTGATTGGAACAAGCAGTTCAAGTCGAAAGGCTCCATGCACCTTCCTCGAGCCACATTGGCCGATCCCAAAGTAGCAGGCAAGTCTCGCTCCTTGACCATGACACACAACGATCGATCTCGAGTTGCTGATTTTCCAGGGTCTCTTCAACAATAGAGCTCGCCCTTTCAAAAGTCAAACTACCCTCCAATCCATCCGAAATGACAGCTGTTGAGCTGTATCCAGGTAAGGAACGGCCATTGGGTGTTCTTCAAGGATATTCATTCATGGGGTGGGGACACTTTAAGGTTTTGGTGCTTGGACCGCTGCTATGGCCAATGCAGGTTTCAAACGTATCATTTCTTTGGAGAACAATACAAAGTATGCAAAGTGGATGGGGGTAAGGATACATCATCTATGTCTCTCTCTCGTCCAATGATCACTCAAAAGAAAAACATCTAGAACATTGCAGAAGAATCACAAGGCGTCGTTGAAGTGGTCAAAAAAGATGGTTACGACTGGGATACTTATCTTGACCTCAAAAAACCTGAATTCTTGGGAAACCTGGTTGATGAAGATTGGTCCAAAGGTAAAATACATAGCAAGTACATGGGAAGGGAGAAGACTAAGATGATGTATTCCTTAGTTCATCCAAACATCCTGTTTACTGGTACGCTTCCACGATCCTCCCGGGGTGAACAATTGCTAGCTCAGTTTACGACATGTATCCACAACAAGATGGCAATGCATACCAATGGTCGAATTCAAATGTTAATGTGGATACCTGAAATCCTTTATGCGGTAAATACGAATGGACCATGAAAAAGTGGATCCCATATCTCATACCCCGCTTTAGAAATTCACTGCACCTCCTGGCTCGACCGCAAGATGCAAAATGGGTATCGTAGCCGACGCTTGCGTAGACATTGAACTTGTTCACGTTGCAAAGGCCCCGGAAATGTATCCTCATGTAAGTAAATCATTGGATGGGTATCTACGAGACACATACGGCTGATACATGAGCTTCATTGTTGTAGACGGATTACTATTTGACCAATGTGATACCATTTGAAAACAAAAAGATACAAGGTATGTGGTGGAATGGCTTTCAGGGGTAAAAGAGTAAAAGAGACTCATCCTATTATAGCACCATGGGATGTCTTTGAATATGTATTGAAGCATCTTTTCGTGATGCAACGACAGCCCCTTTCGAAAATGATAAAGTAAGCAACACATTGATGGATTGAATGGGATGGAATTTAACCTAGGTTTTGTATACAGAACATTGGGCCCAGGAGCAGAAATCATCTTATCACGGTTGTCCTTTGATCCATCCATTGAAGTTGGCCATTTGACAGTAGAACAAGTAGATGAAGTCGCATGCAAGTTTGATCAATGGCCATTACGTCCCCGCGTGCTCTTTGAATTTGATTTCGATTAGAAACCCCCTCCTCTCTCTCTCCCTCTCTCTCTCCATGCATATTCCTTATTACTGTCGCATACTCGCATTATTCCATCAGCATCTTGTACAATTGATGTATTATTATAAAAAAGTCAACTATAGATCGTCTTCTTCATCTTCAGGTAAAAACCCGCCTCCTGCTGCAGACTCTTCTACAACAAATCCACCTCCTGCTACAGCATGACTGCTAGACTCTTCATCGCGATGTCGGTCCCTTAAGAACGATTCATACCCACTGGTGGTGGTGGTGGTGGTGGTCGATGATGCATTTGGTTCAGAGATGGGATGATGATGGTTGCTATAATCTCGTTCCAGCCGAGCCTTGATCAACACACCAAGAATAAGCTTGCGCCATCGATCGTATACTTGCTTTTCATGCTTCTCAATTGCCTTATTGGACTCTGTTTGCTCGTATTCGTCCCATGCCTTTGAGAATAAATGGGTGATCAGACATCATCCACCGATAAAGCTAGCACATGTGGATATAAACGTACCTCTAGTAAGATATCTTTGTTCTCTTTGGCAATCACAATGCCATTAGTAACAGGAACCGATCGATGTCGCACAAACTCGAAATCCACAACAGCCTCGGCAAAGTCAATACCCAATCTGCGAGCTATTTTGCCAATCCCTTGAACTAAGGATTTCTTAGTAGACCATTCCTATATATCCATTAACCTGTAACTTACTAGGAATATGAGCTGCCCCTTTAGGCAACATACTTGATGTGAATAAATCAACTCGACCGTAGCTATTCCGTGGCACGACACCCTATCAAACAAAGCATCGTTTAATCCTTAAATCAACCTCTTCTCGGGGGTCACACTTACATCGATTACAGGTGGTGGTGTGTAGTTCTCGGTCTGCCATTCGCCATAACATGCGACTTGTAATACATGACCTTCCTGCTTGGCTAATTCTTGAGCACGCTTCTTTTCGGTGGTGACAGCACGAGCATTCACGCGTTTGACAGGTTGTTCACCATCACGAATGACACGACCATGTTTCATCCATGTCTCAGCAGTGTGCACAGGCTTGACACAAGACCTTGGATAAATCATTTCATTGCGGATTCGGCCTAGTACTGGTTCTCTTGGATGCAGCACCTCGAATTTCTTCAAATGGCGTTCCAATGCATAAAGTGGATGGTTGTTGAAGGCTGATATGGATGTTGGCATCGGTTCTTTTGATTCCATGCGTTCCATTTCTTCTTGTTCACGCGCATAACGTTCGTCGTCATCGTTGTTGTTGTTGTTGTCGTGTCGTATACGATGATAAAAGCCATCCCACCATGATCTCATACCCGCCTCTTTTTCTCGTTTGGTGAGCTCTCTTTCACGTAAGCGTCGTGCTTTGGCGATACTAAGTGCATAACGTCGTGTCACATCCACACATTTTCCATGGTTGCCTTGATCAAACGCAAGCACACATGACAAGAAATTTTGCTTGTCGCCACTGCTAGGATGCATCGCTTTGGGTTGATCATAGATACTCCGTATGGGGTCAACACATATCCAACGGCCATGATGAGGATTGTATACTTCAGCCCATACAGTGGGTGACTTTCCTTTGGTTGCCTTGAGTTGCTCATCCAGATCTTGGCCTGGTTCTAATCGTGGTCTTGGAGCACGTAACGGGAATTTGGGCTTTCGCTTTGGTGCACTAGCATCATGATCATCACCATCATCTTCACTTGCTAAAAATAAAGCATGGTGTTAGTTTCTTCTTGCTGCAAGCACTCACAAGGAGAACTTACGTTCATTACTTTGGGATGTCTTTGAAGAAGAAGAAGATGAAGGGCGTTTGTTGGTGGTGGGTATGCGATAGGGTACTGGCTGCAATGAACATACGAGACGTGCATCAAATCCCAAGGAACGAATCACTGCCACAAAGAGCTCAGCAGATGTATCACGGCATCCGGATTGATCAACAAGCTTCTTCAAAAGATCCACGCTGCTTGTAATACTTTCTCCATCGAGCATATCACGTTTCTCTAGTTCTTGCTGAATAGGCTGTAAGATACAAAAAATCAGTCATTCTGGGGTGGGCTACAAGAGACAATATGATAATTACCTGATGATCCGATTCCCAATTGATATTTTGTGAGTTGAGAAAATCAAATTCGTCGTAAGCACGGGTGACAGGTCCAATGCCAGTGAGCTTAAAATAGGATTTCCACCATCCAAGTAGTGCTTTGATTGCACCGGCAAACTTGCTTTCGGATTCTTCATGTTGTCGACATTGATGTTGAATATGCTCGGGGACACATGAAAGGGATGCTGCCTATTATCATATGCTTAGTAGATGCTTGCTTCTTCTTGTTGGTTATGATTACCTGTACTTCACTTGAAGAACACCATCGGTTACGGATAGCAAAATGGGCAACCAGTAACACCACATGGCTGTGATTCAACCATTCTCGCATATTACGCTCATACGCCTGCTCCCATTTTGATTTTCTAGAGCCAAATTACACTTGAGTTACACATATACAGCAATCCAATAAGTAGTTGACCTACTTTAAGACTGCACGTGGCGCCTCAAACACGACTTCGACATCTTGATAGGTGACAGGCTGCTCATCCTCTACGCCCTCCTCCTCCTCCATATCGGCTGCTGTCGTGGGTGCTGCTGACATGTCAATATGCTCCCAATCCATATGGTCATCGCTATCCGAATCGGAGTGCCCGTCATTGCCATTGTGTGGTGGTGGTGGTGTTGATGGTGCCGATGCTTCCAATGGCGATCCATTGTCAGAAGGTTTGGTGCTGGGGTGGTTGTCTTTTTCAAGTGCTTTCGCTTCGTCTGTTTCACCATTGTCTGTATTCAATCGAGTCGATCGTCGAGTGCGTTTCCTTGGTGTGGAATTACTAGCATCGGTGGTGTTCTTCGCTTTGGTGCGACGTTTTGGCATAGTTTGAAGAAAAGGTGCTGAAATTAAACTTGGCTTGTGCTGCGCATGGATAAGCTCACCGGGATTCATGCAAGATGGCGTGCTGTGTGACATATCGCAAGTGAGGAGTATATCCATATGGACGACAATGAGGCTTCTATTACAACGACCCTTGCCTGAATGATAATGTGTTGCTAGAAGTGATTCCCTCTTCAATTCCTATCATCATGTTTTTTATCTTCCATGCCCAAATAAAGGCCCTATATGTCATTCTCACCAATCTACTACGCTCTTTCTCTAAATACTGCTTACGCGTGATCAGCAAGTCTGACACGTCGTGTCATCAATGGATGAACATCGACAACAATGAAGTGCCCGATACTTGGGCTCGTTGATTAGCATACACTCATGTTGATTTTGTCACCTTCACGATATGACTTTTGATGCCGTAGTTTTCGGCTACCTACTGGAATCCCCATCCGTATAGAACAAGTGTCTCTATGAATCATGTTTAAATACTAGCAATCCACCTGCACAATCGCCCAAAAGACTCTAAAAAAGCACACGCAATACAGTGTTGGTCCAAACCTGAGCTGGTAAACCAATGGCCAGAGATAGCTAGATCAGTCCACAGAATAAAGTACAGACGTAAGATAGAGATTTATTGTATCAAAATGAGGGGGATATTTATACATGTTTGTTATCTATGATATCGAGGGTGCAGTCAATGAGACGGACTTTGCATGATTACATGCAAAAGATGATGATGTCGTATATCCTTTTGCGTCGTCTGGCGGTATGGCACCGTAGCCAGGGATGTAAACACCTCTTTACAACTACCCGCTCAATATAGACAAGAACTATGATTCACCGGATCAAAAGCTAAAGATTTATTCTCGGCGTTGCAGCAGCCTTTTATAAAGGCTGCTCAGCACCGCAGCATGTGCAACATTACAAATCTAAAATATCATCCGACAATGAGGCGGGGTTTGCTCAGCCAAAGGCTACAACTGTCGCAGCCTTTGGCTGAGCAATCTCTTTTGGCAAACTACGCCTCATCATCTTTTACTTGCAATCATGCAAAGCCCACTGACACCGCCACATCACCAAGCCCATCTTCTACTTCGCCACCTTTGCCAAGCCCATCTCCTTGACCGCGCCCATGATATCATAGATAACCAACATATATAAATATCCCCTCATTCTGATACAATAAAACATTATCTTACGTCTGTACTTTATTCAGTGTACTAGTCTTTCTATCTCTGGCCATTGGTTTACCAGCTCAGATTTGGACCGACACAACAACTAGCTAGATCACGTGATTTACGGCAACAAAAAGGCAAAATGATCACTTTAACATCGCTTTTCGGATTCAATTGATGCGTTATGCCTACTACTGGAATCGAACCAGTGACCTTCCGCTTACTAGGCGGACGCTCTGCCAACTGAGCCAAGCAGGCTCAATTATCGAAAATCGAGATACATCAAGGACCCGTCAACTTCCTTATTTGGAAGGTGCTTCAATTTATCTCGAAAAACTTTGTCAATTCAGCGGAGGTGCCGTAGAATACGATGAAAAAGATACCATGAAGTTTTGGGAGCTCACTGTTGAGCAATTTCAAACGAAAGGTTGAAGTTGACATAGATTGGTCGGGAAAAAGTGGTGATTTTGCCAACATGGCTGTGCTTTAAAAGAGAAATGGGTGCGTGCCTTATTACACTGGAATTATCAGCAGCAATTAACCTTGCATGGTCATCAAGTCATTCCTCATGATTGCTATTTGAGACCTGTAGGGAGTATCATTGTTAAGCCAACATTGTGTGGTATTTCATTGTTCATTGTCCTATCTCTTAATACTACACAAACAATATACTTTCTTTGTTTCGGGATTCGGTTATTCATGCTAGGCTACACGATGTTGTCTTTATTCATTGAACGGGTTGTTGGATAGTGGATGTACATATACTCTATTCCAGGTACGAAGGTAAGTGGCACGTGGCGGATTGAACCTTTTATGCAAGTGATACATCTTTTTATTTCCGGCGTTTCCTTTCTTAAATTCAGGTCAACTTTAAACGATTGAAACTATTACTACTCTTTCTTCTTCTACTCCTCCTCCTCCTCTCCATGACTATCAGCAATGCATTCCTTGCTCCTCATGACACTTCAAAATTGCGAGCACGATCACCGTCCATATCTTCAGTGTCCAGTGTATCAACAAGTACCAGTAGTCGACTTTATCCTCGTCCGAGCATATCGACATCTCGCACCATTACTTCATTGACACCTTCACGTTCGACCGTGCCAAGGCGTAAAAGTAGCACCAGTAGTACGACAAGCACTGCCAGCACGGCAACCACGGCAACCAGCATGTCATTGAGTCAAAAGGGTGAAAATGTTCAGGTCTGCGTACGATGTCGACCCATGACCCAGCACGAGTTTTTGAACAAGACCGACCACTGTTGGGAGGTCGACCCGGCTGCTTCGAGGATTCGACTATCAGAAAATGGTTTAGCAAGTCGTCGACAACAAGGCAGACAACGAGAACATTATTATGGTAAGTCATGTCATGGTATGATCCCGTGTTTGTTTCATCGTTTGCTTACCATTGTCCTTTTTTCCTAGATCACGTTTTCAGTGGAAGCGACAATGAAGAGTTATATCAAACAAGTATACGGCATCTAGTAGAGTAAGTCGTGTTTGATTATGTGGATCCAGCTTCTAATATCCCCCCATAGACAAGCCATGGATGGATACAATGGTGCGTTGTGTGGATGGATTTACATTGTGTTGAGCTAACTCTGGTGCTATAGCTACCGTTTTTGCTTATGGACAAACTGCAAGTGGAAAGACATATGTAAGTGCTGGTTAGGGATGCATGCGATACGTGATTTCTCACTATGCAAGTACTTTAGACAATGGTAGGATCAATAACAGCACGTACCAAAGCTTACAACTCACAAAACATGTTCCACTTTGGCAATGACGATATTCAAAGATGGGTAAGGTAAAAGGGATCTGGTTGCTCTTTGTGGTCCGTTACTAAATCCATGATACTACAGGTACCGAATCGGAACCAGGCATCATCCCTCGCAGCGTAGACAACGTGTTCCAGTACATTCAGCAGGTATTTACCTTGTTATTCATCGCTGTGGCATTATCATTCATCCTATGAATGGGTATTAGGCGTCAACAAAGGAGTTTGTTTTGCGCGTATCCTATCTTGAAATATACAATGAAACGATCCGTGATCTCCTTGCACCGAGGAATGACAATCTCAAGATTCACGAGGATAAAAGGGTAAATACTACGATAGGAGAAGGACGAGATCAGCAGTTGGATTGATCATCTTCTATAGCGAGGGATCTATGTTAGTCCATTGACGGAGGAAGTGGTAACGACACCAACGGATGTTATGAGTATCATTCAAAAAGGAGAAGGTAAAACGGACAATCATTTTCAAGGGTGCATTGACTGATATTGAAAGGTTAGCTAATCGACATATCAGCACCACCGATTACAATCTACACAGCAGTCGAAGTCATACCATCTTTCAAATGGTTTGTATCTTTTTCTTTTAATATAGGGTTGTACTAATAGTCATGTAGGTGATTGAAAGCCGAGAACGAACAAGCACAAGCACCACCCTAGGTCCGGTTAGTCCACGTGTGTCGTTACGTCGAGATGCCATGAAGATATCCCAATTGGTAAGATTTCAAATAGGCAGCAGCAGCGTCTCTTTATTAACATGTAAAATGCATCTTCTTGGTAGAACCTTATCGATCTTGCCGGATCGGAAAAGGCGGCATCGAATTCCGAGAGAAGAAAAGAAGGAGCTTACATCAACAAAAGGTTCGAAAGGGAATGGATGGCAGATGGCTTTTTACTTAAAAGAAATCTCTTCCTTTAGCTTACTGACACTTGGCACCGTCATCTCGAAACTCACCGAGAACAAGCGAAGGTAGGTCATCATCACCAGAAGGGAGCACCTTGAAACTAACAACTCTATGCAGTGTACCGATTCATGTGCCTTTTCGTGATTCCAAGCTTACGCGGATATTGCAACCTGCACTTTCAGGCCAAGCCAAAGTCGTTGTCATTTGTACGATCAGCCCTACATCAAATTCAATTGAGGAATCTGGCAATACACTTAAATTCGCATCACGTGTCAAGAGGATTGTAGTTACGGCAACAAATGACGAGGTAAGTTTTACGTTTATGCAAATGGATCATGTAATAAGATGTATTTTCTAGGTGCTGAATGAACGGGCATTACTACAAAAATATCGAGGCGAGATTTCAGAGCTCAAGACCAAGTTACAGGCAGCTAATGCCGTGCTCGTACAAGAAAAGGAAAATACGCAATCGGTGCTGACAGCTGAGCGGCAACAAGTAAGAAAACCGCCTTCACGATCAAAGATGGGTTGATAACACGTTTCTCAATAGCATGAACAACAAATGAGGCAAATGCGACTCGTTAGGACGGCTTTGAAAGAAAGGCAAGTGCAATTGGCATTTTAATGTACCACTGACAACTTTTTGTTGTATATAGGATTGACCAGTTGACACGCTTAATTCTCACGTCATCTTCTGTGGGAGCAAAGCCAGTGGAGGAGAACATGGCGGCCATGACAATTGAGGACAGGACATCGGGTGCTGAGGTATGAATGAAGGGGTCGTGTTGTTGTTGGTGGACAATGAATGATTGATTCGATATAGGTGGATATCCAAAATGGAAATCCTTGGCAAACGATTCGTGATCTGAGGAGAGAATTGGCTCAAGTACGGTCAAGTAAAGCAAGCACGGATAGGATGCTGGCGGATAGTTTACAACGTATCAATGAATTGGAGCATACAGTGGAGGAACAAAAGGGCCTAGTGGAACGCGTCGCTCATTTGGAGGCCGAATTAAGCATTACACGAGCTGAACTACAAATGACAACAGCCTTGGCGCATGAAACCCATCCAAGTAGTAGCAGTAGTAGTGTAGCTAGGACACCCATTGAAGAGCACCAGAAGACGCTATTGCATGTGACTGGACGATAATACATATACACATTTGTTTATACCAAACCTTGTTTCAGAATGACATATTTGACGCGTAATTCATGCTATTCCCACAAAGTCAACCCTGTTTCTTTCTTTTTCTTTTCCCTTTACACACGCTTTTCTGTACCCAATGTTTCCCAAAAAGCTCCCTTTTGAAGTACTCTCTTTCCAACCAAAGACAACTTCCAAACTTCGAGGTGGCGCTATCATTGTATGTATCCTTGGCAACGACAAGTATCGCATAGCAACAATAAATATCGTTCTCACGCGTAACACAATGGCAGGTGCTGCAAGAATGGTGGGGGGTCAACGAAATGGTGAAGGTTCATGCACAACATGTGGCCAATGCGACGGGTGCATTGGCTGTTGTTCCAGATCTTTACAAGGGCAAGCTTGGGCTGACTGCCGAAGTATGTGTGTGTGTGTGCTTACAAGCTGCGATATGAAGTTGACATGGATAAATGATAGGAAGCCAACCACTTGATGAACAACTTGGATTGGAAGACTGCCGTAGGTGAACTGCAAGAGCTGACTGAACAATTATATGAAACAAAGCATCCGTAAGTATATTAAAAGCTGGATATGGATGGGTTGCTAGGTGATACTGATAACGGTATTATGCATGTAGCAACGTGGGGTCCATAGGATTTTGTATGGGTGGCGGACTATCGCTTGCCTTAGCGTCTCGTATGGCTGGCACTCCACACGCCTTGAGAGCAGCCGTAACATGTTATGGTACACCACCAAGTGAACTCTTTGAACCACGTCTGTTTGGTAGTCAACGCACAGCCATCCAAGGTCATTTCGGTGGCAAGGTAAGTAAACCACACCGTCCCCATTGTATCTTAAGACACTAACATGTGGAGCTACTAGGACACGATGAAAGGATTCAGCGACCCTGACGCAGGTAGGTGTCCATGGAGCAAAGGTTAGGGCGTGGAGAAGATCTCAATTCCTTTTCTTTTATGCAGCCGATGCTTTGGAATTCAATCTCAAATCAAACAACGCTGGTGATGTCCAAATTTATCGATATCCTGATCAAGGTCATGCATTCTTGAATGACGATGATTGGAGCATTGAAAAACGCAAAGAGCTTGGTTTTGTCGACAAGAACATCGATCCAAAAAGTGCAGAGGTCAAAGTTCGAGATCTTGCTTGGTCACGTATCAGCCAATTCTTTATTCAAAAGCTTGGAGGAGACAATCTTTAAAGCAGCTCAAAACTACATCACACAGCTTTGAAAACGGATGATTGAAATCGCTGTAACAATAAAGCTACCTTTTTTTTAACAAATGGGATCAGTGCCTTCAGTAAGATGGTTTTATTTTGCCTGCAATAAACCATTATTGGTCTTTGGTAAAGAAACGGTGTATCTCGTATCTATTAATTGATCGCTTGATCGTAATCATGGAATGGTTTTCGTCATTGAAATTTGGCGTGTAAAAGGTGTGCAAAAAGTGTGTAAAAGGTGTGCGATAGGTGAGATGGAAAAATAGTGGGCACAGAGTGTGCAAAGGTGTGCAAAAAGTGGGCGATTGGCGAAGCGAGGTAGGTGAAAAGTGAGCAGAAAGTGAGCAGAAAGTGGGCTAAAAGTGGGCGATAGGTGAAGTGAGGTGGATGAAAAGTGGGCAGAAAGTGGGCTAAAAGTGGGCGATAGGTGAGCGAGGTGGATGAAAAGTGGGCAGAAAGTGGGCAAAAAGTGGGCAATCGCCTGCACACTTTTTACACACCCATTCTCAACGTGATTAGTACAAAAGAAGGTTTTGAGTGATTGAATCGAGAAATTGGTCAAGCGTCTTCGGCTAGCAAGATCAAAAGAGCTATAGCCTTTTGTAGATGACATTGATCCAAGCTGCTGTGATGATGTTGACACCTGATGAATGTTGGGTGATAGCTTATTGAGTATCATATTGAAGGCAGGGAGTGAAAACAAACGTCATTGATATGAAAAGGGATGATGATGCGTGTTTATTATAGTCTATATGTATACATGTCAAATGAAGAGTGTGCGAGGGGAAATGACTACCGCTGTGGTTGGATAACGATTGAAAAGTTATTCTTTCCTCCACCATCCGAGAGGACTTTTCTTTTGAATGCAGGATAGGTCTTTGTGTTATTGTCGAGTTGGAACAAGTAATATGCGAGCTTATTTGAGAAATGATGCTGGATGCAAGTTGTATAGCCAATGTCGTTCATCATCTGCAGGAGGTGATCGTGAGACATGTAGCGAGAGTTGGTAATGCATGGAAGAGGAAGTACAAGAAACAAGAGACCGTTGTCAAGTAAAAAGTCGCGGCTATGGATCAACATTTGTCCTATCATGTGCATTAATACATACGTGATGATGATGCTTTGGATCTTTTTTGCTGTCTTACCTCGATCTTTTGGGTCTCCAACGAAATTAACAACCAAACTCAAGGACACAATATCAAACTCGCGCCGAGGCGCCATCTTTAAAAAGTCTTGCTTCGTGATACGAGGATCTTGTGGGTTGAGATCAATGGGTGTTGCTTCTATCCATGACTGATAAGGTCGGTAATTGTCTGGTGATAACGCTCCCACATCCAATACTCGCATCGAAGGCCGTTGAAGATGATGCCGTTTCAATACTTGAACGAGCCACTTTGAAGAGTCACCTCCTCGCTGCTTGCTTTGCCCCAATTGTGATGCTCGCTGATACCAATCGAGACCTCCCATGGATTCCATTTCAGCTACGATTTCCTTTTCTCGGACGACATTGCCAGTAGCTCGACATTTGGCTAGCTCCTTGTTGAGAGTATGGTATTGCCGAATCAGCTTAGCTGTTTCACTAGACGACTGTTTGAATCGGTGTGTAATGGAGGCGTCGTGTCGTTGAGTGATTGGTTTGGTTTTCTTCTTGGTCTTTGGCATACTGGAAAGGAGAAAAGCAAGAAATTGAATTTGACAGGCGACCAGCCCAGCCGTATCCATGTGCCTCTTTATGCTAATTTCCTAGTCGTCTTGGAAACAACCTATCATCCACAAGCTGTTCTTGATCTCGCCACCAGTATCTCATTTCTCGGTCTTGATCAGCAAATAAAGACAATCATATACTGGCCACTGGTCTAAAGCAACCTAAACATTAAGAATAAAGATGCAGAATTAGAGTGGCATAGTCGCTGTAAGAACAACAACGCATGCTCGTATCGCGTATTTACCATCATCCAAACACTAGTAAAAGGATACCGATCATATACAAGTACCTCGTTAACAAACCAAACTATTATTACCCCTTTGGATATAGTAGTACGATATAAAAGCCCCATCACCCAGTAATTGTTATGGATGCTATCATGTATCTTTGTATATAGTAAAATGTATTTTACTATTGCATGTTGCTATTTGCTGTGATGAATAAATGAGTCTCTTTGAGACGATGTCAATTCTGAAGACGATGCTCCGATGCTTTTATATCTTAATTCTGGTATCGGGTGTATAGTATCTTAGTATGCAAATAGAAGGCTGCCAGAGATGTGTGTGATGATGCATGTAAATGTGATCAGCTCACATTACATCATGCGTGCGTATGAATAAGTAGAGATGATATGTAAAGACCAGCGTGTGTCGCTTTGTTATGTTGAATAATGCTTATCCTCTATTTTCAGTGTCATCTGCTATACGTGTGCGCCCCATTCGCCTTCAAAGCGCGAGTTGCTCTTACATACAAGCTGGACGAGGCACCGCACAATGCAGCTGATCCTGGCGAACATCTCCTAAACTCCGACCAATGAAAAATGTTAACTTCTTTAATTTGAAATTGCCCAACATCTACCTTCCCAAATACCATTGCGCCTTTTTCATCGAATTTGTCATTTACGTAGCTTTGTTTTCGTGGTACTTTTGTCGATTTTCCCTATTAGGAAGTTGAGTTGTATATATAGGAACTCGCTTTTCAGAAAAAACAAGGAAGAAACATGATTCCATGGTGTAGTTGGTTATCACACCTGTCTAACACACAGGAGGTCTCCGGATCGAGCCCGGATGGAATCAATGTTAAACCATCATTCAGATGGTAGAATTCACTTTTACCTTCCTTCAGAAGATATTCACGTGATTTTGGGCCACTTTTATATGATGCATAGCGCAAAATCTTGCTTTTTGGCTGTGTGAACGTTCAAAAGATAGCATAATTTTAAGTACGATGTATTCAGCGATACGAAGCACCGATTTCAGATATAAAAGCATTGTGCCTTACATATATGAATAGGGAAGAAATAATGATTCAATGTCCAGGACTAGTAGTAAGGTAATACGACATCGCATCTTTGTACTTGTAAATGTACCCTAATTCAACTCAGCCGATCACTGGAATGAATCCTACGCATAAATATAATCCAGCATTGCCAAAAATCTCTATTGTATAGCATAGATCCCTCGTTCTAGTATATGACAAGCACACACTCCTATAATCAAAGTTGAAGAACACGATAGCGTATGTGGATCTCATGTCAATACTAGGTCAGCCTGACAAAGAAGAGCCCATAAAGACGATCCATAGATCTACCTTTGGGCTAAACTTATCCCTTGCAAGGGTGTGCATGATGCATTGTTATTTAGGTTAATATACCTCCAGGTAGGCAAAGCCCAAAAATCATATCCCGAACAATTTCACGTTGCGTTCGGCACGTTGCTCATCCATACGAAGCACCATGGTGAATAAAAGAGATGGATCATACAATGACTTGGCACGAGATAACATTCAACGATTGTTGTGATGGATTACAGGCACCACAACGAGCGTTTTGTGAGTGGGGCGTTGACTTGTTTGACCGCTTGTTGGTTTGGGACCCCCCTGCAGGGAGTGTTACGTTAACGACGAAATACATCACAATGACAAAGATGGATGATTCAGCTGAATTTTTGGATGGATATGATAACCGAGCGAATCGCAAAGACCAAAGAAAGTGATATTCATACATCCATTCTTTATAGCAAAGCATGCAAAACACATTGGTGAGGAGGAAGAGGGGGGAATGTATTGGGCAAACATACATACCGCCGCTGTTGTTAGAGATGAATCTAAGCTCCCCATCCATGAGTACTCTATATTCTCCTTTTCAAGTAGTCGTAGTTGGACCTTGTCTTGGTTTAGCTAATGATTTCATTTTCATGCATGTATTGACTATGCTTGATAAAAATGTGCTTTTGGAAATGGTGCTATATAAATTATCCATACATGGAAATACGTTGTTTTAGTGCGATGGGTAAACATGGAAGCCTTGGCGTCAAGTAGGTGTAACTTACGACACCAGGGCGGCCACATCGCGCCCCCCAGCCCCCTGCTGCAGTGCGTGCAGAACAAAATGCATCGTGTATATAAAAAAGAGGCAATTGATTTCCTTTGTACCCGTTTTCTTCACCTGTGTAAATACCCATCATGTTGCCTATACTACTCTTTTGTCATATTGCTGTTGTCATGACAACGGCTGCCGCTGTTCCCATACGACGCGATCCTAATACCTTTTGCTGGCAGAAAACAGATACGGTGTATGTATCTTCAACCGAAAGGCTCAATGTAATTCTTAACGCAATGTATCATTTAGCTTTGTGTTTGGCGATTCCTATTCTGCTGTTGGTGGAGAAAAAGGGTCATCATCAACATGGAGCCTTTTTGAGTCAGATGATGCTGTCAGCAACAATCCAATTATATTAAACGAGGCAAGTGGATTTGTAAAGGGCACACATATCAATGCCATCTAACACATTACAACAGACCACAGCATCAGGCCCCAATTGGAGCGAGTATATCACTGGTTGCTACGAGGGGCGACCACAGGATTGCTCAATCCATCTTTTTAATATGGCGTACAATGGTGCCACTGTCAACAGCCAACTTGTGAAACCATGGCGCCCGATCATTGCGGATTTCATCCAGCAGGTCAAGCTTTGGAAAGACCATGTTGTATCTTCCATCCAATCGTCGAATGCCGTATCATTCATTTGGTTTGGGTAAGTTTAGTAATTGGTGTCCTTTTCTTTATGCAAATCATACTTATCATAGCAACGTCGTTGGAACATTAGCATCAATGACATTAGCAAAAGCATCGACAATGTAAGTGCCCCTAAGACACGGGTAATAGGAATTGGGAAATGATGCTAACATACAATGATGGTTGAAAACAGGACGACATTGAGGATCTTTTCGCAAAGGATATTGGCGATTACTTTGCTCAAATGGTAAGTAGTATGATAAAGCTGAGAATGATATTTGCTCATAGTTCATTGCTTCTTGGCTTGTTAGGAAGCTTTGTATCAAAGCAACATCAGGCGCTTCGTCATGATTAACGTGCCGCCGGTGGATCGCACGCCGAAATTTGCACCCGATAAGGATGTACTAATTGACCGAATCAGCAAGTACAACACAATGCTGCACGATAATGCCGAGGAGTTTCGAAAGCGGCACACAGATGTAGTAATTGTCGAAATTGATGCTCATCAACTCTTTTCCAATTACTTGAACAATCCTCAGCAAATCCGCATCCAAGATACAACCAGCTATTACGAAAAGGAAGACACCGACAGCAAACTACCAATTCAGCAGTAAGTAAATTTGCCATTAAGCAATGATGAAATCGTACTCATAATGCTTCTAGGTACTTTTGGAATGGTGAGACATCAATTTATTATAGAGAAAAGGGAATCAGCTAACATGTCGATCCATGTAGATAATCTCCACCCAACGTACACAGTCCATCAGGCCCTAGCACAACATATCAAAAGTGAGCTGGAGCGCTCCAGTGCATGTTAGCAAAAAAAAAAAAACCACACCAACAGTACCATCGTATACCCATTCCTAGTGATAAATTTGAACATGTACTATTTAAACGAACAAATCAAATGCTTAATTATGAGGAAAGAGGATTATTTTTCAACAGCATCTACAATCATCATCATTTCTAGTATGAAAATCTATTTTTTGAATCTATCGTGTGTGTATATATACAGGTTCAGCTAGCCGAAGAAAATGCAATGTGTCGTCGATCTGCGAAAAAGCGCTTGCCGACTTCATAGCTGGAGATCATGATGGCACAAGATGGAGCCACTTTGAAGACCCGTGGGACGACACCTACCATCATCACGACACATGAGGCCTCATGATTCTCTCCTTTTCCCTTTCATTTCAACCTACCTCTGAAGAAACCACGGTATCCTTGTGTTGTTGCGATCATTTGGATCAATCGTCCAATACGGGCATCATGGCCACAGCTTACTTGTCTTTGTGTTTTGATAACGTCAAAGGGATGTGTCAAGACGGCGGCTGTCTATTGTAGCAGATCCACACGATATCAGACTTTGATCCCGTACACCATACGATCAAAAAACTTACCATGCCTGAAGAAGCACCAGCGAGGAAGGCAGTCTGGAAATTTGATAGGGTATCATGATGCTTGGTGTTCAAATGGTGTTTGACTTTTTCATACCCCATCCAATACACAGCTGAAAATGGAACATCTCGTAGCATTGTGGGCAACAATCCACGCCACAAGGTAGCAGGTCCTTCTTGCTGAACCATTTGTGTGATACCCTTCCAAACAGCTATGGAAATAAAGATCGTTAAGAAGAGTTAGATAATAGCATGGATGATGCTTGCTTACCAGAAAATCCTTCAGAGCCTTCTGCTGCTTGTATTCTTGTTCTGAAAAGTTCTAGAGGCGAGACAAATGCTGCTGCCACGGCTATCCAATAGATCCCCCCCCAATGTCAATGGATTGAATTCCTATACTTTTCAAAGTTTACCTACTTCTTGCAACACCACCTGCCCAAAGGGGTGAATAATGATGGAACATGGTGTCGTTGAACCGGGATTGTTGAATGTGATCACGAATGTAGTCATATCCCACAAAGTAGGTCACTGTAGCAGGCACCGACATGACCAACCCTGCTGATAATCCTCGAAAAAGTGCTGCTGGGCCTTCATAACGAACAATCTTGGCAAGACCATCCTATAAAGCAGCCATTCTCTCTAAGTACACTCTGCCTCCACTGAACCATGTAAAGCCTTCCTTACCAAGGTGCCATCCAAATGTCGTATACCCGATATCTCTTGGCTTTGAAGTCGAGTCTTGACTACGTCCAGAGGCGTCACTAAACAAAAGAAGTTGTTAGTTCGTTGCGATCTCAAAGCCCGTTGAGCGATCGTACTTAATAACGAAGTGACAAGAGCACCGCCACATGCAGCAATCATGCGTTCCGTTGAAGACGCTTGCATTACTCTTCCATGGACGATCCGTGGCTTCTCGTTCGGCAATGGAGGCGCATTTTCAATGATCTCGAGTTCTGAAGCATCGGTCATGGGTTGCTTCGTATATAAAAGAGTGGAAGAAACGCTGTATATTTCTGTGTGTAAAATGAAATAGATTGATTGATGGGGTTGTGCTCAATCTTTACCATAAACGGCCGCCTTGTCTGCATTGTTTCAAGCCAGTAATGTTTGACATCTTTATCACGTCATCCTATCCATGTCCATGATCGTCTCTTTATTCCCACTGATTCCACTAATAGAACCCTTCCGTATTCATCTTACGTATCATTGTATACAACAAAGACATCTTTTTTCATTGTTAAGGAAACGTGTGGTTGATTGATCCCTCCTCATAATAATGCCCCACCCCCAATGTTGTGTCACTATAAGCAGCTCCATGCGGTATTGAAATGAATGAAATATAGCGTCCGTTATTGAAAAATGGGGTAATGATACAAGATGGAATCTATCAACGTCTTAGAGCTTGGAGAACTTGATGCCAGCATCCTTGAACAAGCTTTCAAGCTTTCCTGATCGATATACTGAATCCAAATCACTGTATCCACCAATGTGCTTGCTGTTAATAAATACGTTGGGCACCGTCTTTTGTCCTGTCATTTCAGCGAGTGCTTTTTGTATCTCGGATCCATTTTCATGTGTATCGAGTTCGAGAGCCTTGTAGGTGACATCGAGATCCTCAAATAAGTCTTTAGCACCAGTGCAATAGGGACAGTAGCTCTTGCTAAACAACTAGTAAAAGGTCATTGGCCCCTGAACCCGCTAGCATCGCAATGTTCGCAAACGTACCATGACACTGTTGTCCGCAATGGACTTTTTGACCAACTCCTTAATGCCTTGGGCAATGGCTGACATTATGTAGGTATAGTGGGGGTAGTAGTGGAGTAAAAAAAAGGGACGCAGAAAGATACCAAAGAAGAAAAGAGAAATTTAGATTGGTTGCCATGGCAATGATGCCACAGAGCGTCAATTCAATTCGTTGTGGTCTAATGTCGGCAGTAACGCTCCTCCGAGCATTTACATCTAATGTCATAGAGCACGACCATAGGCTTAAGGCGACTTTTTGGATCATCTCTTCTCCTTCTTCTTGTCAACAGCAAAAAGGTGGGCGTACTACTCAATGGGCAAGAACCTGATTATCTATCGTCTTCCTCAGGGATGGCAAAAGAAAAGGAAAAAGAAAAATAAACAACAACAATGATGCCATATCCATGGCGAATGGGGTGATTCCAAATGACTAGTCGTTTACATCATTATCAATTGAGATAGATAGATTGGGCAATAAACAACCCACTTGCTACTCTGTATATGCAGCATCATCTCACTGTCAAAGTAATGTCCTTTTTGCTACCCATTGTTATCATTTACTATGAATGCACATCTCCATTATTTATTGTGAATCTACCGAGGAAAGTCAAGAGTGATATATAAACCCGGCATTTTATCACATCGGTGTAATGGCAGGTAGGTAGCTGATGCATAAAAGCTACCCCTTGGCCTTGTGTTACTGAAATGACATAAAGACAGCTGAAGCGGCTGAATCCGGATTGTTCCTTATTCTACTTTATACACATATCCTACACTATGGTGGTTCCTGAACATCAAGACAACGATCCTCACAACGTTCTTATTGAAAAAGAAGCTCATTCCGATCAGGTCGATGCTGTAATCAAGGAGACAGCCGATCAAAGCATCTGGGTCTTTGGCTATGGTTCTCTCATTTGGAAGCCGCCCATTCATTACGAATCAAAGTAACTCTCTCTCTCTTTCTCTTTGCTTGGACAGCCCCATGGTTACTTATAACATGCAACAGGGTTATTGGCTACATCAAGAATTACGTTCGTCGATTTTGGCAGGTATGACAAGCAAGGCATGATAAAGTGTATATAGGACTCATTTGCTTGCAGCATAGCGAAGATCATCGAGGCACTCCCGAAAAGCCAGGACGAGTCGTAACCCTTATTCCCGTTGATGAATGGAAAACAATTGAGGATGTGGTAATGTTATTTGAAAAAGAGACATAAGCATTGTTGTCTAACATCCAAGTATAGCATGGCCATGATGATGTGACATGGGGTGTCGCTTTCAAGATTCCATCCAGTGATGCGGAAGCAACTCGTGCATACCTTGATCATCGTGAAAAGGTAATGAAAAGAGGGAAGGGTGATAAAAAGCAGAGAATTGACGCCGCATTGTGATACGTAGAATGGATACACGGTGCATACGGTGGATATTTACAGCGCCGAGGATGATCAAAAGCCCGCTGTGAAAGATGTAATGCTAATATGGATGATACTCCGGGGGACGAGATTCAACTCACATCGGCTCTTATTTAGGCACTTGTTTATATTGCAACCACTGACAATGAAGCATACGTTGGCCCTGCACCTTTGGAACAGATTGCAAAACAAGTTTACGAGACTTATGGTAAATCGATCCTCTACCACCCTTTTCTCTTTTGATACTCATCCTTTCATTTTAAAAGGTCCTTCTGGATGGAATGCAGAATACTTGTTGAATTTGGCCGAAGCATTACGAGAAATATCCCCTGAAGCACGTGACGACCACTTGTTTGATTTAGAACGTTTGGTGAAAGATTTAATCAATAACAAGTCCACATAAACAACGCTACATAGAAAAATTGGGATGTCTATTGGTTCAATATTATTGTATTTAGAGTGTATGAATTCGGGAGTCATGTTGAATTGAGTAATCTATCCAGCCTAAATTTCTTGTGGATGAGGTTGTGACGAGTGTGTTTTGGTTGGGAATAAAGAGAGATGCCAAGATCCTTGATTGAGAAGTGTTAGGAATATTGAAACTAAAGCATGGTCCACGATCCACTCCACTATAACGAATATCCCTGAGAAAAGTGTGTGAGAGAGAAAGCTATATAGAAAGATCGATCATAAAAGACATACCAGAAATGCACTTTGGATTCTGTTTGGCTTCCACATGCGACCATGTATCCATTTTGGTGCCAATCGGGGCGAATGTATCGTGATAAGTTCTCTGGAACCTTGTATCCGAAATCCAAGACGATCCCTCTCATGCCCGGCATGCGTTGATCGTACATGTTAAATTGGTTGCTTGTGTTGGCCGTCCTATTTCCAAGTTGAATGTCATTCATCTTTTGCATACAAACGTATCCTAGACGCACACACTTACAGCAACATGTATAGATTGGGATCCGCCGCATTACCCAAGATGTGATTGATCTACCAAGGATCTTTGCATCAGTATCCAATAAGCCCACGTGGAAGATTTGCCATGCTTCTTACCCGACATGAAATTTTCATTTCAGTGGACACCCTTTGCGAGATCATGTCATAGGTAAACATCTTACAATCGGCACCACCCGTGAATAACTTTCGATGCGTTTGATCATAGCAAAAGGTCTGAATATAATTGGTATGGTTGATGTTCAACTTCGAGACATCCGAAAGTGCAAAGTCTTCATCCGGTGAATCGCGTATGATATCCCAAAAATACTAGCATAGTTGCATGTCAGCATACCGCTCTCTTCTTTTGGTTCCATAGATCCACTTACAACAGCCTTATCGCTACCTCCCGTGACAAAGGTGGCTCGTTCTACTCCAGCTGAACCAGTTGCTCCAAGATCCACAGGTGCAATCGTCACAATAGGTTTTGTATGAGGTGACTCTTCCAAATGTTGTAATCGATATTTGACATCAGTCTATCAAAGACAGCATGAGTGATGAAAGCCAAAGCATGAAAATAAGGAGCTTAATTACATTTGAAACGGAATCCACGTGAAGTAAGGATACAGTGGCGTTTTCCTTTTCTGAAGGCGTGCTTGCTCGAACATTGCAGAGTGCGAGCGTGTTCTTGGTTGCCCAGCATATTTCTTCGATCCAACTATCAGGATAAATAGACTCTTGACCAATGGTTTTGATCAACCTAAAGCGGCAAACCGCATCAGCATAAAGATAAATGGATACAATGAGCTCACGTATACTTACTTTCGTGTGGATGCGTTCCTATCAACACAAGAGCAAAGAATTAGTTTTGCTTTCTACGAGCACACATATACCTATCCCAATTACCATAATTGCATGTCTCTATCATTGTAGATGTGTGTTAATACGAGCCCATCCGAAAAGTTTCAAAAATTATTACTTACCCTTTCAAGGTCGTAGTAACCATCAAATCTTTCAATTCTCCTTGTCCATCAGCAATGTTGTATATAAGGCTGCGAGGTTTTTTGCCGAATACGCCCGAATTCACATCCTGGTTCCTGTGTAAGTAGAGATCGCAAGTGTCACGAGAACGAAGCTTGATGCCACTTTGTTCTTCGGCAGCAGATGGGGATGTGGACTCTGGAGAAGGTGACAGTGATTCACTTTTGATGATACGTCCATGACGGGCTGAAGGAACGGTACTCGTTTTCTATATCAATGGCTTGTTAGATACCCTTATTTTGGAGAAGATGGTTGTTGCATGTATGCGTACCGGTTGAATCATATCCCTTGATGATCGACGATGTTGTACTTGTCGTTCCTGCTGATAATAATCATTGCGAGGTGCTTTTGGAGCGGGTAATGGTTGTGATCCACCAGTGCGTTTGGCTAATTGCGGCCGTTTCCAGGGTGATGATTGATTCATTGTGGCTGTTGTTGATGATGATGATGATGATGATGGTGCTGCGGAGGGTGTTGGTAACGCTCGAGGTTGTTGTTGTTGTTGCTGTGAGACCGCCTTTTTATGCTTCAAAGGTCGTGCGCTATCACCATCAAATGATCAATCCCAATCCTTTTGACATGGATCCCAAATTGCTCAACTTACTCAGTCCTTCTACTACTGCTGCTACTGCTACTTGGTCGTTGGTGTAGTGACATGCCAGTTAATTCAGCAATTTTGGCACTGGTATCTTGCATTTGTCGACTGATTTCTTGCGTCTTCTCAATGTACAATGTTTGCTTGGCTTGTAAACGAGATAGCTGATAGAAAACCACGAGTCAATACTCCATCCATAGTAAAACCAATATATATTATTACATGATGCATCAGCCCTTGTAAGTTGCTCGGTATGGAGTTGCCGTCGTCGTCGTCGTCACTGCTACCAACAAGGCTCACCGAATCGCCGCTGATATATTGTTCATTCTCGGAATCGATGGTCATTGGTGACTTTGCTGAAGCACCTGGACGCCGTATTTGGGGTGGATCGTCATGGGTGGTGGGTCTCCTTGCATATGGCATGTTGCTGCTATGTGATTCTGTATCTATAAACCAGTGCAATGTCAGTAGCTGACGTCGTCATTAAATAAAGGACAACTACGTTAACGACCTGAGTGGCCCTCTGAGGATTGACCATACTTCAATGAAGAAGCAGAAAAGAGGGATCGAGGAAGCATGGTGTTCCCAAAATGGTAGAAAGAGGGTGGTGGTATTAATACAAGGACGGGGCCTCCGCGTGAAATTTGGTTTATGTCAAAAACGCGTGCGGGCTTTTGTTGTCAGTGCAAACGATCCAAAAGATTTACGATCGTGGAAACAGACGTGAGAGGTATGACGGGTAGCGACAACCACTCTTTTTATTACATGGGCATCATGAATACATGCTCACAAAGAGAAAAGAGTGATTAGGTATCTGTTAGTGATGATGCAGAAATGAATGAATGATAGATAAAGAAATGCACGAATGAATGATAGATAAAAGAAGTGTGCGAGTAAAGTGAACATAACAACGTCTTTCCTTTTATGTATATTGTGGTCATTTAAATATCAGTGTTAACAAAGAGAGTGATAAACATCTGTTGGGGGTTAGCCATGTGGGTGGTTTCCTAGGTGGTGTGATCCAAAGGCGTTAGGTTGCATGATGATGGCTGTTGCGTGTGCTCCAATAAACACTTGATGATGGATCTGGTAAGGATGGCTCTTTGAAAGCAGCAAAGGATGCTCGTTTCCTGGTGTACAGGTTATCTTTTCCTTATTGGGATGGTTGCCATGACGACAATGAATGCGTGTAATAA
This sequence comes from Lichtheimia ornata, assembly GCF_029851405.1. Lineage (NCBI taxonomy): Eukaryota > Fungi > Mucoromycota > Mucoromycetes > Mucorales > Lichtheimiaceae > Lichtheimia > Lichtheimia ornata. Next base: position 146,530 of record NW_026695382.1, read on the forward strand.
AATCAAAGAAACGAGATCCTTATGTCACCTACAAAGAAGTTGCCTTTCGCTTCATCCCCAGGCGGGAGTTGAAATGAAATTGTAGGTGACATAAGGATTTCGACTACTCCACGATCATGCTGGTAAATAATACAGTTTTTTATTTCTTTTGTTGGGAGCAAAAGCCATTGATGGGTAAGCATGATATATATTGACAATAGGTGCAAAACTAAGATGGCATCCATTAGTACGTTGTCGAAAGGATGTCATGTTTTTTTAGTAGTAAATACCTCATCCGGACCATTCTCGCCGTAAAAGTTATTGAGAAGAACTCCCAACAAGATGAACATGATTATTAAAGTGATACCACGAGCAGCCCAAAGCATCAAAAAGGACCGTTTGCTGTTCATTGGTTCTGCAGGCACAGTGGATAACCCCATTGCAAGACCAGCCAAAAAGCCTCCCATGTTTGAGAAGCTATCCACTCTACATAGTATTCGACGTGAGTCACATAGAGTTGTCGGTCATGGTCATTACTTACCCTGGAAGCAAATCAAGGACTACAAATCCGAGAGCTGCATGATGGGATGAGTACTGAGTTTTACCTTCATGTCAATATCCACACCACCACCTACTTGTGTATCCTATTAATTTGATGAAATGTCGAAGCGGTTGCTGCACAAGCTTCCATCGAAAAGCGAGGTCGATATACAAGCTACCCAAAAGACCAAATAATGCTGGACTACATCCAGAGGAAGCTATGTATGGGGTTGTTCATTAATGGCTTTGTACGTTAATATCATATGCACACACACACACACACATACGTGTAGTAGGAGGAGCAAAGTTGGCCCCAAAGACATTGCCAAAGATGCCTGTGGAAAAGTATAAGGCTGTAGTTGTTGTTGTTGTTGTTGTAGTACCATGTATTAGAATGGGGTTTTAAGATGGATGATCCCCTCTTTCCTTACCTATAAACCTCCAAGAGCCCATTAATCGTTCAAGCTTTATCCCCATCCACATGAGCACTGCCAAATTGACAGCACAATGGAGGAGACCGCTATGCACAAACAAGGGCGTAAGGAACCGAAAAGCTTGATCAGGAGTCCTTGGATTGGAAAATCCTCCAAATCCACATATATCTTGAAGGCTGCATGTGGAGGGTGTTGTAACAAGGGATGTTGTTTCATTGGGTGGCAAAGCAGGATCAAACAATGAAACCGGCATCGTCTCCATCGCTGCTGCTGTGGTGGCATTGATGCAAATATAACGACGTGTGGGTGGCATATGGGTTGAATTCAACATGCATGGTGGATATCGTGCCCCCGATTGTACAAGCACCTAAACATCTCTCTCTCTCAAATCAGCTCTACTATCATTATCATCCAAAAAGCTGGCGCCTCCTCCTCTGGTTACCTGTATGGAAGGCCCAAACATGACATTGAAAGGATCCAATTCCAAAAATTCACCTACAACAAGGATGATTAGCTCACATTTCATTGTTGATGATGATGATGGTTGTTCTTGGTGGGGGACTCACCTGCAGTTTCTTTGCTCCAAAGCAATTCTCCAGAAATGGCAACCAGTACCATAATTAGAAGGATCCAAATGCATACGGCTGGTGATTTTTGTTGTCCCAGGGGTGCTAAACCAGACAAGAGGACATTGGACCAAGTCCCATTATTATCATCATGGCTGCCGTTGCCATCGGTAGGGTGGTCATTGTAGCGATGAGCCATTAGAAAATGGACATGACGTGAAGGCATGTCTTCTTTGGTAATGTCTTTGTTTCCTCCAGCTGTAGTATCAATGATGACCGAGATATCATCATTGTCGTTTAGATCGTGTTTTGATGGTGGATGGTGCTCGTATTTTGTTTGTTGTTGATGGTAGTGTTTTTGTTCAATTGCTTCTTCTTCAGCTCGATCCATGGAGGAAGTGGTGATGGTGGTGGTGGTGGTGTAGAAGAACCTAGTAGTAGTAGTGGTAACGAAAATGGGAATAAGAAATGAAGCGACGTACGTTGGATTACCAGGGAACTCCAAAAAATCATTTTTGTAATGCATAATAAGCCTCATTACCATGCACGCAGATTGCTTACCAACCGTATCAATTCCGGGGAAAGGTTGTTGTATGCCAAGATGATGGATGTCAAAATGGGAATCCAATAACGCATAAACCCAATCAACACCTTACATTATGCCACGAGCAAGCACGTTACGTACATGTGTTTAATCGCCCATCCTCCTCAACAAAGTACTTTTAAAAAGCGTCTTTACGCAATGCGACATCTTTGATAACTCATCCGCTCGCATGATACCAAAGCAGCTATGGATCATTGCCATAAAACGTGCAAGCGATAGCGTATCTTTGTTCATGACACACACACAAATGTCAAAATGGATTTGACAAGGATGCATGATTAGAGTTACACATTATGCATCGGCGGGAAAGTATCGGCATATCCCGTTTGAAAAGCAACTGGTACCCTGCATTGCAAAATCAGAGTCGCTTTTAGGTTATCATCATCACCCCATTCTCAACAAAGAGAGCATCTCGGATACATTATTACAGCATGTACGAAATGGATTTAGGCTATGATCCCTTGCAACAAGTATCAGGACATGGTTTTACATATACAGCAAAGAAGAAAAAAGCAGATGTAATCAAAATTCTGGACACAAGACGATGGGGGATGGGTGGAAGCGAAGCCAAATGAAGCAATTAAAATGAATAATATATAGTACATGGAGTGTATGTGTATTTCATTGTGTTTCCTATTGCTCGAAATCCCATACAGATGGCTCTTGTTCTTGTTGTTGTGATAGTACTTGAGAATGATATAGATCGTGGTGTTGCGATGTGAGAGGTTGAGACGTACTTGGTGACGTATATAAATGATGTTGATGTTGATGTTGATGATGATGCTGGTGGTGTCGAGAATGAGTGGATGGAGGAGGATTGTCGTTGGGTTGTCGTAAATGGATCATCCCTGTTGCTGTGGAATCATGGCTGCTCATGTTGGTAGCAGATATGATATCAGAAGACGTCGTCGTGGTTGCAAGGTGTTGTTGTTGATGTTGATGATGCTGATGCTGATGATGTGGTTGATGTTGATGATCTAGCATGAATGGTTGATGATGATGGATTGTACTAGTCGTACGTGGTGCTGGTGAAGGAGAAGGTGGTGATCTAGAAATGATGGTTGGTGCTGCTGGGTTCCAGTCCTGCTGGTTCATGGAAAGTACAACGTATCCACTATCATCTCCACCACTATAAGGTTCCATCAAATTGGTGCTGCTGGAGGCTGCTGTAGTTGTTGTAGACGTAGGTGGTGGTTGGCTGATTGCTTTCGTTGGTATGCTGGATGGTGGTTTATGCATGTACATACTCCCAAGTGTATGAAGATCATCCGATGATGACATTAACCCTGACATTGTCAATGGTGGTGGTGGAGGTGGTGGATGAGACATTGCCACTGCTGCCACTGCTGCTGCTGCTGCTGCTGCTGTACATGAGCCATCATCGGGTGCTGCAAGAACAGGTGGTAATGGAGGAGGAGGGTGTTCTGAAGACATGGCGGATGATAGGATCTCATGTGGGACTTCATAACCTTCTACACTGCTTCCAAGATGTTGTAAGAACTTTGCACTGTTGGGAATGGTTGCATACTTTCGCAGGCGATGAATAGCAAGAATAGAGCGATCAAACATAGCCCACGCATGACGTGCAATATCCATATCGCTGTTGTATAAATGTCTCACATGGACCTTGGTGGCTGAAAGGAGCATATGAATCAAAACGTCAAACTTGATGACTGAAGCTGGACGATCACACATGCAATGCACAAGCTGAGTGATACACGTTGCCAGGATACGCCGTTGTAATTGATTGTATGAATTATCGGGAGATCGAAAATAGGAATCAAGGAGACCATGGAGCACCTGCAAGTGTAGATGAGCAACAAGCGGTCTTGGTGCTGGTAGCTGCAGCACTTGTTCAGGCGATGTTGCTGATATGGGTGTCCATTGTAACCCAGGAGGTAACCCACGAAGAATATCCCAATAATGATTCTGAAAATATTCCACCTTCTCCTTTTCTGGATGCTTGTTGCTGTTGCTCGCTTCTGAAGACGCGCCGCCACGATGGAATGTTGCTGCTGCTGCTGCTGCTGCTGCCATGGGCCGATGCGTTGCTACAATGGTCATGGCTTCCTCTCCTTTACGTGCGTACTTGATCTTTTCCACAAGTCCTTGAACAATGAGCTGCTCCTCTTCATCGTCTTCTGGTAATGGACCTGGTAGATCAGTTTGTGTCATTGTTGTTGATAGCATCCACGGTCGTTCCCATCCTGTGCTGTGCAACTTGTCGAGGCAATAGCAAGACCAATACACCCTTTTACGCAACTCGATTTCAATGGGTGACAAGTCTCTGGCAACATTGTTTTGATTATGCAGACCCAATTCGAGGCACATCCGATAGGCCATTCCGCTGTACATCCATGATCGACAATACGGGCTGCCACTACGTTGTGTTGACGATGGCCGTGATTCGTACAAGCTCATGTAGCATAATGCAACCACTGTACTGACACGAGGAACATCCATGAAATCATCCAACAATCGTTTCGCTCGATGGAAAAAGACTTCTGACTTTGGCAATTCGTCGTCGCTGGTGATGTATCGACTTGTTTGGGCATAGATAGCATTGAGTAAGAGTGGCGTAATAAATGGACCTTTGCACTTGAGTTGATCAAAAAAGTATCGCTTGGGAATAATTGGCATCGTCTCGTAATTCTCACTAAAATGGTATTCGAGCATTTCCATTTGTACTTTGCGGGAAGGCATCTCGATCGATCCTGCGTATCGTCCAGGCAACGGTGGCTCTGCAATCCATTTGATAAAGCTACCAAAAGGTTCAGCATCAGCAAATGCCTTGCCTGTGTGCGTCTCGTACAAGCTGACTTTACGCAACCCCTCGCCAAGTGATGCAAGCGTATTGCTAGTACGTGATTCAAGTGGTGGGCCACGTCGTTTGTTGCGAATGTAATTGCTATCTTTGGTATCAGCAAACAAAAAACATGATTCTTGTGGATCTTCATTGTTGCCATGTTGTTGATCAGTGGCACCAGCAGCACCAGCACCAGCAGTAGCAGATGAATTGCCTTCTTGTGACAGTTGTGTTGCTCCTACATCTTCACCCGCTTCCTGATCTGGATCAAACGATCCATCTTTGTAAAACGTGCATGGTCGACCCCGTGCTAGATAAAAAAGGATTGCATTTATCAGATCCAAAAAACACGTGTCAATGATGACAAAGTGTTACCTTTACACTGTTGTAGAGATATTCCCATAGGTACAAAGAAAGAACAAGTATATACGCATGGAAAAGCATGGTTGATCAGACAACACAAATGCAAACGGTGTCGGTATCTAGATCTACCTGCATACAAGGCCGTAATCCGTCACACTAAAAAACCACAAGCTTATTTTAGCAACCCATCTCATATCCCATCAACGTCAACGTCTCTCTCTCTCTCTCTCTTTCTCTTTCGCTCGCTTCTTGTCGCATTTAGGTACCAGCTCTTTTTTATATGATGCATGTTGAAATGAAATCAATCGAGTGGAGGGGATAAGCGACAAGAAGAAAGGATGATGATGACGTTTTTAAGGCTTTACCTTGATCTTCTTGGCACGACAAGTATAGCACGCTCTTCCCACTTTGAGACGCTTACTATGTCTTGTATCTTGGGATCCCATTTCAGTTGATCGTTTCTCGTTGGTAGAGTTATTAAATGATGACGAGTTGTTGGTTGTTGTTGGTAAAAGCATCAACACGAAAAATAGGTTGTGCAAGCAACAGGGCTATAGGTATATGCGAGAAGAGAGCAGGAATAAAAAATAAACTGCTCACACATATACGCACTGGGAACGAGAATGAGAGTGAGAGGAAGAGGTGTATTCGTACAGGTCGTTGAAAGTACAGAGAAGTGAAAAAAAGAATGAGAGGAAAGTGAAAGCTATGCCGCTTTTTTCAGTAGAAACTTCTCAATTAGGGAAGAGAGAGAGTTGACATTTATCAGAGAGAGCGGGGGGATGGGCGGTGGCTACGAAATTGATATAACAGCATCATTGGTGTATGCCATCAACTGATGGGAACTCGGGACCACGTTGTTTCGATAGTGCCAGTTGTTGATGGTCCGTGACCAGAAGCGTTCCTTCATGATGTCTTTTCTAGCGAGCACCATTGGATCATAGAATTGTCCGCGTCAAAACTCCTCCACCCCTATTTACCGTCGTGATTAATAATGGACAATCTTTTCATCATCAGCGATACGGCAAACCACTTTATTCTTCATACAAGCCGTACTTGCTCTTTGACGGTTGTTTAAGAAATCCTGTTTTTGATGTAGTAACCCTTGTCATTGCCGTTTAAGCTTCTTCGTATTGGGCACACACAATACAACGAGTGAAAAAAAAACATACGTCTTTGTCTCATTGATGATGTATAAAAGGGTGGTTGGGGGTGGGATGTGCGATCGAATGGGAGTTGCAATGATGATGGTGGAGAATCCCAGCGGTGACACAAAGTTCAAATTTCGGGAGGTGACACTCTAGATTGACTCATGTTCCTTACCTAAACACTGGTGATGAGAGGAGTTGCTGTGAAACTAGCTAAACTATATCAAGCAACACATCTCTGTTCGAATGGATGAATGATGATGCCATGAACCAACAACAGGGGATTGTGCATGGAAAGCCAAAAGGGTATCGATAACAACAACCCTTTTCCATTTTGCCAAGAGATGATGAAGCCACACATACACAAATAAAAAATAGGCATATGGGAATGAATGCATCTGAGCTGCACTGTCAAATCTCGCAGCTTCTCCTTTTTGGTTCGACATGTACCACGCGGGAAGTTTTCATAAGTTCTGCTTGTTTTTAGGCAATTCTTCCACAATGCTAGTGTGTGTGTGTGTCCCGCCCGCATCGTCCTATAATCGGGTATAGATGCGCTCTCTATCTTGATTTCCCACAGTGATCTAATACAGACGTAACAAAAGAAAAGCACATGAAAATGTAATTATCCATGTCCCACACCATTACCTTTTTTCTTTGTTGCTCTCTGTGAGCAGCAAAGAAAGCGTGCTCTTAATATTAGCATTCGATAAATTGATTGTTGTTTGATATCCCATTGTGTCGGACTGTGCTACCATTTACCAGCAAGCGGCGACCTCTGAATGCGAACGTATATGCAGACTACTATTAAAAGCGATGAATGGCACCTGTTTGTGTCACGGGGACTATTCTCTGCATACTCCCAATTCACTGTTTCTTTGTTCTCCTGCTTTGGATGATCCCTCATAAAATGTAAAAAGAAGGATGATGATGATGATGATCAATAGCCATGATCAACGACCTGGCTACGTATAGCATATCGTGGTACAAAATGACGGCAATTCAAGGAACAAGCTTGGTGGCAGTAATGGACCCAAAACAGTGGACATGGATCTAATTTGCCAGAAATAGCAAATACGATAGTGCAGCTTTATGAGTATCCAGGCATGGCGGAAATGAAGGTGTGGGTGTTGAAGTGGTCTTTTTATTGGTGGAATGAATGACTTGGATATTGGATGGCATATGGCTGTTGCATGATCATGTACGAAAGAATAAAGGTGGCATTGGCCAAGTGCGATGCATGAATTACTTTTCATCACACGTGGGATTACATAATACAATCCATGGTTGTTGTATAGAAGGGTGGGTGGTATATGGTGCTGCACGTTGTTAGAGTGGAGTGGCGGGATCCAGTTCTTGACCAAGTTGCAGCTTTCGCCGCCTTTCGTTTTCTTTGTTCTTCCCATGCGACACTATCCTCTATCATTGAGCACCGATTCAAGTACATTGGCCACTTGCATATGATTAGGCAACGCCACCCGAACACGATGAACCTTGTTTCACTTTGATCGAGCAAGTTTGACACGATCGCGTCTATACTGGTGATTGCAAGCCCAAGGCTCATACAACACATGGCCGTCATCACCATCGATCGGTGCAACAATGCCCAAAGCAGTTGCAAAGGCATATCATCATCACGCTATTGTAGCCAGCAGTTCCTGCTATACTCAGTGATAGCAGTGGTCGATTTTTACATGAGCAGCTTCTTGGATACGAGGTGGCACCCACGACAACGAATCATTATACCTGCTATCGCTATATTCGAGTTGGTGTTTTATTGGCTAAACGATTGTATGGGGGAATGAAAGCATATCAACATCATCAGCCTATATCTTTGGGGAGCCATGGCAACAGTAGCACAAAACGTATCAAAGATTGCAACAGATCCGAATATGCCGTGTACATTGACATGAATGTCATCCTTGACAACACATTCATCAGTGGTGTGGTGATATCCAATTGTACAGAAGAGCACCCGCCCTATTCAACAAAAACAACAACAACAACAACTCGTTGACGATTGGAGATGTGAAGCAGCAACAGCAATTGAACAAGGGCAGGATGGCATCATCGATGAGATGGGAATCAGATATCATCTAGAGTTGAGCATCTTGTTGTACGTACCAGCTGAGGAAGCTTCTGGAGACCATCGTGCACTGATACCTGGCGAGATTTATGCTGTCATGTGCTTGGCGTGTAACCAGCAACTACCCCAATTGCGGGGATTGATTCGTATCCAAGGATCACTTTTGGGGGAAAGGTCGAGGTAGGCATTTCTTTTTCTCTTCTTTTTTCTTCACGCCCATATATACCATTGATATTCTTTTTTCTTTTTACCCAAACCATGGTCAGCACAACAACCACCTCCAGTATCCAAGACAACCACCACAACAACATCCCAACACAATCTGACCTATCACCAATACCTTCAAGGAGACGAGGATCATCATCATTGTCTTCAGCAGCACCAAAAGCTAAAGTGTTACGACCCTTCAATACTTCAGAAATCAAGGTGCTTCTTCTCGAGAATATCAGTCATGTGGCCACACAAGCTTTTCAAGAAGCAGGATACCAGGTATGTAAATGCGCGTCATTTTCTCTATACAGCCATACTCATATGTGTATCTACAAAGGTGGAAACGTGTCCTCGTGTATTAGACCCAACCGAGCTGAAGGACAAGATCCGAGATGTGCATATTATTGGTATCCGTTCCAAGACCAAGCTTCCAAAGGAAATACTCGACGAGGCTCAAAACTTGTTGGTGATTGGATGTTTTTGTATTGACACGACGCAAGTGGATTTGGATGCAGCTGCATCCAAGGGCGTAAGTAATAGTGCATTTGTTGTTGTTATTGCATGCATGCTTATTCTTCCATATAGATTGCTGTTTTCCATTCTCCTTTCAGCAATTCACGATCTGTGGCAGAATTAGTGATTGGTGAAATCATATCCCTTGCTCGACAACTGGCCGACCGTAATCGAGAGATGCATGGTGGTGTATGGAACAAAGTCTCACGAGGATGTTTTGAAATCCGTGGCAAGATCCTTGGCATTGTTGGTTATGGCCATGTGGGAGCACAACTCTCTGTGTTGGCGGAATCGCTTGGTATGCAAGTCTTTTTCTACGATGTGGTGCAAATCATGCCATTGGGGAGTGCACGCCAAGTGGATACGCTTGATGAATTACTGGGATTGGCTGATTTCGTATCGTTGCATGTACCTGAATGTGATGAAACACGGCACATGATGAATGAGGATCGGCTCGCTGCCATGAAATCGGGTGCTTATCTGATCAACAATGCACGAGGTAGTGTGGTGGATATCCCTGCTCTGGTAAATGCTTTACGCTCAGGCCATCTTGCTGGTGCTGCCATTGATGTTTATCCCGCCATGCCTGTATCCAATGGTCCTCACCAATTTGACGAGTATCCCGATCTTTACGATTGCCCCAATTTGATCCTGACACCGTACATTGGCGGCTCTACCGAAGAAGCACAAAACAAGATTGGTCGTGAAGTAGCTGCTGCTCTCATCAAGTATGTCAATCAAGGCTCATCCATGGGTGCTGTCAATTTCCCAGAAGTGGCACTCCGCTCCATTGATGAACGTGACAACGGCACTGTACGCGTCTTGCATGTCCACCAGAACGTTCCTGGCGTTTTAAGGGTGCGTTGATATATATATACATACATTGGGGCATGGTGGGAAATTGGACAATGAGAGGTAGAGCTATGGAAGGAAGGATGGGGAAATCCTACATGTGCTGCAATAGTGGATGAGTAGACTAGAAGAGTAGTGTGAGGAAGGAGATATGGGATTGCTCGAGCGTTTGGGAGAAAAAGGAGTGGTTTCATATATCAAAAGTATAAAAGTGACTGATAAATGTATTATATCCCATCACACACTATACATGCTATCTATAGGAAATCAATGAAATATTTGCACATCGTAACGTAGAGAAGCAATACTCGGATTCACACGGCAACATTGGCTATGTTATGACCGACATTGCCCAAGTCTCTGAAGAACAGCTGTTGACCCTTCATAATACCATTGTTGCTACCCGTACCAATATTAGAACCCGAATTCTTTATTAAAGTAGTGAATGGATTGTGTGTGAGATCATCTAAAAGGCCGTGCACCACATTGAGAGAGTGAGAGAGGGGAGCGAGCCAATCATTGTGTCGGAAGCATTGGGGGAGAGCGAAATGCTAAAAATTAGGCAGCTCGCTGACCATAGTAAGCCCTCCCTTCTGTACATTTGACTGAAAGATGAAGTACGTACGCCCACACGAGATATCGAATGGCAACACACAAAACGATACATGGATGGATGCCTATGCGGATGGATGCATCGATTAAGAAAATGGATGATTGACCCAGAGACATACAATGAATAGGCTCGAGATTTGCTCCTTCTCAGGCTACAAGATCTACCCTGCCAAGGGTAAGGTGTTTGTTCGCAGCGACAGCAGGTAAATGATACAAAGAGAGAGAGACACACATGTATGAATACTCATTGGTATACATTGCATTATAGAGTAAGCATTTGGGTTCCTTTATTCCATTCGATATACACATAGCAGCAGCCAATGACCGACATTCTATTTTCTATTTAGACCTTCCGCTTCATCAACGGTAAGACCGAGTCGTACTTTTTGCAGCGTTTGAGCCCCCGTAAGATCCGATGGACCCAAATCTACCGTCGTGTCAACAAGAAGGGTATCTCTGTTGAGGTCCGTGCCAAGCGCACTCGCCGCACTGTCAAGCACGAGCGTGCCGTTGTTGGTGCCTCCTGGGAAGAAATCCGTGCTAAGCGTACTGAGAAGCCTGAAGCTCGTGCTGCTGCCCGTCAAGCTGCCAAGGACGCTAAGAAGTCTTCCAAGGTAATAATGGAATGTGTATAGGATGGGAGATGAAAGGGTCATGTTTTACTTATCATGGATTACATAGCCTGCTCCTGCCAAGAAGGCTTAAGCTTTTCAACTTGTGGATTGTTCAATGTTCCAATAAAACCACATACAATTGGCGTCAAAAGAGAATGTTTATGTGTGTGCGTATATGTGTCACGTGGATTGCATTTGGAAAAAGTGATTATGTGGTACAACAGTGACGTCTCTTATGTACATGTTTAATGATCAATCATGAAAAGGATAAGCTAAGACAAGTCATGCAAAGGAGCGTTCTTCAACAATTGGTATTTTGGGGACATTGTATAGCATGTATGCTCGTTTTGAAGTTGTGATACAATCTCTTGTTGCTTCTTGCATCATCCTACAACAAAACACGTTAATAACAAGGTGCGATTATATTTCCAACATCTCAGCGTATGACTACAATGGCCATACATACCAATTACTTGCTGCACAAAGGACGGTATGCTTTAACTACAGCTGGGTGGTCTACATACAAGCGCAATCTAAAATAATACTATGTCTGATTAGATCCCATCTTCTAGTCAGCATAAATTGCATACAATAGAATCACTCTAACACGTCCATTAATCAGTACGACGACGCCTTTTGGTATGCTGTCCCCAACATCATCCGCAATGCAGCACAAGATGACAGGGATAACCTCGTCGCTAAATGGGAAGAAGCTCATGCCTTCTACCTAGATCAATACAGAGAATAAAGACTACCGTTGCTCCTAAAAAAGTAAAAGTTTCAGCATGCAGGACTAATGTCCGGAAGATAGATTGACGAAAGCAATATTTATAAACGAAGCAAAAAGAAAACACGCACACACGCAAAGGGTTATCGGAAGCTTTAATCAACTATAAGTTAAACGCTCGAAGTACGGTTACATGAATGTAAAGATTATTTAAAAAACCATCGAAAAACATCGTTTCGTCAACGTCCATGCCGACCGCTTGCACAAAAAGTGATCGTATGCCGTTGCGATCATCCTCCATATCATTCCTCCTTACAACTTCACAAAAATCAGACGAAAGTCGAGTGTACGTTTGAAATGCTGCGATCTCTTGTTGTCGACGGGTTTTGGGCCTGTATAGACCCATAAAATAGTCGATTTGCACACTTCGCCAAACTCGAGACCGGTGAGCCAGTCGCAGCGAATTTCGAACCAACGTAGTTACACGTTCCTATATTACATTCTCTTAGATTAGCCTAAACATGCATCTAATACTATCAATGGACTTACTCCAGCGACCCTAGTCACACGTCCCAACCATGGCTCCACGCTGCTTGGTGTTGCTTTGTTTTTAAAAGACTGTGATTATTAATAGCCGCTCGCACATGCAACTCGAAGTCAACTAACCTGATGATTCTGGTGATGACGCTGCATACATATAAAGCAATTTCAGTTCCAATTCTACAATAGATTATATATAAACCTACATGGTACTACTTGTTCCGTTGCCATGCCAATAGTATCCAAGATAACCTTAGGTTGCCATGACTACAGGGATCATCCTAATCAATGCTCCATTTCTAAAGATTTTATAGGTAAGCCAATTGAACCAGGATGTCTACATTCCAAAAACAGCAATGGTCAAAACATATACCAGTAAAGCGAAAGAAAGTTTTTGAGAAAGAAAAGTATGGGAGTATCTTGATCACTGAATGCCAAGTACTTGTAATTGCGAAATTTGGTGTTGTTGCTGTTCAGGTATTTGACGCGGTAAGTGTTGAGAATCGCACCAACAAGGTTCTCCAATAACTTCGACGACTTACCAAGGTATCATAGATATCCTCTTGTAGATCACCAGAAGAGGACGCTTCGATAAGTAAATGTCCACCTTAGGGCTTTGTTGTTGCACCGTGACAAATCCACCTGTCCTTGGGGCCATGTTTCAATAAATAAACCAATCCTGTCGTCTTGCTTGGATGCATACTCACGCCTATCACACGTTATTGTATAATGTTATGGTGGATTAGTCTTGATTAGCATACTTTGTAGAGGAAGAAACTCGTACCATGTATATTGGCCTTGGCCATGGAGATATCGGGAAAAGGGGTACGTACCCAATTCTCTTGTGCCTTGTTCTAGTTTTTGTACAACGTCTTGGTGTTGATCTTTGTAATCGGTTCATGATTTTGGCTGGTGTAAACTCCCATTATCTTGACGAAAACCATGTCAGCATGTGGTGATGCTAGCGTATGTAAGTGTCGTTGGTCTGTTGACCAGTCCTCATCCGAAGAATGGGCCTCTGCTATTACACCTTGCCAATTTCGGCACCCGACGTAGACCCACGGCACCGAAACCATCTTTTGAAGATGCATCACAGGAGATAGCTATATCGAAAGTAACAAAGTGGCGTGTATGAGTAGTGACTCATCAAGCAACATGATTATGGGTTACTTTTTATAAGGATCCAATATCATAATGACGACCGCGACAACAATGAAACGCTATGAATGACCACCGCGACAACAATGAAACACTATGAATGACCACAAAGATCAGCACTTTTTCACAAGCTTGCAAGAAATGGAATACATACAAAACGTTGGACATTTGACCTTGTAAGCAATCAAAGAAGTATGACAAAGGAAAGAGATTGGCGGGGGTATGGTGGGCGGCGACAACATCTTTTATTGTTTGCGTGGGCGTGGGTATTTCTGTGACCACAAAGAATGATAAAATGTTTGTTGAGGATGATGGGTTGATAAATTATTGGTGCATGAGCTGACGCATATACCAGGAGAGCCAAGGTGTAATGTTGTCTATGCGTACATCGGTCAAACAAGTAGGGAGGATGATGAATCTATCAAGGTAATCGATCACTTGTACGCGTAATGCACATCCCCATGATTACAGAGGATTGTTGTCAACCTGGTCTTAATGCTGGTATGCGTGTTCGGTAAGCAGCAAGAATGATCGCCCACCTTTGATGTCAACATTCAAGCTTCACCTGGCATTGAGCGATCGTGGTTTGAATATGTAAAGCAATCGCTAAGATATGCAGCACGCATTCATGTTGTAGCGTGAATGGCCCAAGATGACGATGCCAATCCCATAAAGGTATAATACACAGCAACCCCACCACCAACATTGCATGTATCCACATCCTTCCATTCCTGAGTACCATAGTAATTCAATTGTATTGAAAGCAATGAATAAAGCATCTGCTGGCATCTATTACTAGCCGTCTAGCGAAAGACTGTAAGCCAAGTTGGTGGCAAGTATGTTCGAGACAAAGGCCTTGCTGATATCAACTGCTGGAATGTACACTGTTACGCTGGGGTGTGCAATGTCAATTAAGGCTGCTGTTGTAATAGAGGGATAAGGTTGTGTTCAGGGCCCTGTGCTTAGCATTCAACCAGCATGAGGACAATGGCAGCATTGATACAATGGGGTGGCGCAGAGCAATCGTATGCACATGTTATAGACGTATGTGAATCGAATAACAGTTGAGTCGTTGGATGCAATGTAGGAGAGAGAGAAAAGAGGTGGTGAAACAGCCGCACTCATTCATTCACTGATACGGTGGTACCCTTTTCCATTACCTGGTGAGAGCGGCGGGGTTTTACCAAGCCCACAGACAGGGAGGCAACAAGGAGAAAGATACATTTGCCGGGGTTGTTCCTGTGTGCCTCTGAGCTGGATTAAGGTTGAGAGAAACAAAGTAACTAAAAGGGTTGGTTTCAGATTCATTGGTATCTAGCGCGTCAAAAAAAAAGATCGACATCAAAAGACAGCAATCCGCTATTCATTCAACGCACAAGCATGTTTGATATGGATTACTAACCATGCAAAAAGAATAAAGAGAAGGAACCATTTCTTGTGTAAGGATGTACCAATAATGCCTGTGTATGTCGATTATCCAAACGCGTCTTCTTTTCTCGGTTGCTTTGATATAAATTACCCGCTTCTTTTTTTACTGCGCTCGAAAAAAAAAGCCAAAATAGCGTGGAAGGGAACTCAACGTGCAACGAGTTTTCTTCCGCCCTCTCTTTCATTCCCTCTTCTCGCCTTTACAAAGATCCCACTACGCTCCTTGAACGGTTCTTTCTTTTCCCTTTCTTCTTCTTCTTCCCGTATCATACTTTCCTTTATTATCATTATCATCATCGCCATCATCATTCCAAGTATACACGCTCTTAGTCAATCATCATCATCGCTACCGCTGTACCCCTTGTCCTACACTATTCTCAGGTACAAAGAACTATTATTATTACTGCTATCCGTTCATTCAACCATTGCTCATTGTGGTGACATTGGCATTGACGTTAGCATACCGCCATTTTGTATTCGACTCTACGAGACAACACCTTCTTGCCATGGGGAAGCGACTTGGTCTCCAGGCACTGTTTCGCCGTAAAAAACAGGAAATTGATGATGAGGAGCAAGAGGATGCTATGAGACGACTCGACTCACGGTCCTCGTACATGCAACAACGACGACGTATCTACGTGAATATGGAATTACCTGCATCCGAGTACGACGACAAGGGCAAACGCATTAATAACAGCATTGTCAGCAACCGTATCCGCACAGCAAAGTACACGCCTCTCACATTTATACCCAAGAACCTGTTTGAGCAGTTTAGAAATGTCGCCAACTTGTACTTTTTGTTCTTGGTCATTCTTCAATGCATTCCTATCTTTGGTGTTGTTCAACCTGCCGTCTCTGCTTTGCCGTTGATTGCCATTCTTATCATCACCAGCATCAAGGATGGCTTCGAGGACTGGAAACGCACCCAAAGTGATAGTCGCGTGAATAATGCCAAGACTTTGACGCTGAACAGCAAATGGTCCAATGTCAACATTCCCAATGAGAACCACGGCCCCTTCCACTTTTTACATGTTATTCTCGGCTTTTTTCATGTCATGGCGGGTATCGATAGCTCCTATTCACAAGCGTATCGTACCTCAAAGCGCAATCGCAAAAACAAAAAGCATAGCAAGCCCAAAAAGAAGAAACATCCTCATCATCATCATGCTCATCCCTATCCTCAAGAACGCCGTGGTACAGAAGACAAGTTACCATTGACCGAGTTACCTGCAGCACATGGAATAGCATCATCCGCATCATCACAGCATGGTCCAACGGAGCCTCATAAGGCTCACATGCATCCTTTTTCTTTACGCCATGGCACCATCCGCACTGAA
The DNA here is from genome assembly GCF_029851405.1 of Lichtheimia ornata. Taxonomy (NCBI): domain Eukaryota; kingdom Fungi; phylum Mucoromycota; class Mucoromycetes; order Mucorales; family Lichtheimiaceae; genus Lichtheimia; species Lichtheimia ornata. The sequence goes on from NW_026695382.1 coordinate 163,047, forward strand.
CTTGGCAGCATCTTTAGAAAGAATAAAGGTCGTCATCGTCAACAGCATCCATTTCATCATCAACGTACCGATTCAGCATCGACACGCCATTCAGTCTTGTATCGTGTACGTACTCAAGAAAGTACAGCACCTGTGCCTTCCTTACGACGCTCTTCCACTGTTCATCCACCGAGTTTGCCACGTGACAAGAAGAATGAACGCCCGCCTCTTGAAGGCAAGCTTGCCGCCAATGGCGATGTACGCTGGAAGACGACCCAATGGAAAGATCTGAATGTGGGCGATTACATTATGATGCGTAGTAGTGATGATGTTCCCGCTGATGTGGTCATTCTTGCTACTTCGGATGATGACAATATTTGCTATATCGAGACTCAAAACTTGGATGGCGAAACCAATCTCAAGGTCAAGAATGCTCTCTCTGCCACCAAGGATATTGCATCCGTTGAGGATTGTCAAAATGCCGAATTTTACATTGAAAGCGAACCACCCCATGTCAACTTGTATGCCTACAGCGGTGTCATGAAGTGGCAAATCGATGCTGAAGAAGCCGAGGATGGTATCCCTTATGAAAAGACCGAACCTATCACTTACAGCAACCTCTTGCTTCGTGGATGTGTTGTTCGTAATACCGATTGGGTCATTGGTGTCGTCGTCTTTACTGGCAGGGATACCAAGATCATGCTCAATTCCGGTCAAACCCCTTCCAAACGCAGTAAAATGGCCAAAGCAACCAATCCTCTTGTAAGTGTGTTGTATGTGTGTACGTGATGGACTTCATCATTCATTTCCTACTCTTTTTAGGCCATTGCCAACTTTGTTATCCTTGCTATCATTTGTATCATCAGCTCTATCTTTGACAGCGTGCAGTATCATTCGGCAGGCTCTATGCGCTTTTTCGATTTTAATATTAGCGGTGATAGTGCAGCCTACAATGGCTTTTTAACATTTTGGTAAGAACATGGACCCCCCTTTAATTAGGACCTTCATCATCATGCTAACATCTTTTGACAAGGGTGACCTTGATTTTATATCAAAACATTGTGCCTATTTCACTGTATATTTCGGTGGAGATTGTAAAGACGCTTGGTGTAAGTAAAAAAAAGAGGATGAGGTATAGGAGAAAACAACAACTCACATGATCATGCATGCATGTAGGCCTACTTCATTCATGCAGACATTGACATGTACCATGCCCCGACGGATACACCATGCATTGCCAAAACTTGGAACATCTCAGATGACTTGGGCCAAATTGAATACATCTTTTCCGACAAGACCGGCACCTTGACACAGAATGTGATGGAGTATCGCAAATGTACGATCAACAGCATAAAGTATGGCTTGGGCATGACCGAAGCATCGATGGGTGCCAAGTTGCGTGAAACAGCTGAAAAACGACAATCCATGCGATCGCTTGGCCAATCAATCCCTCTTGACTTGGAGGATGCAGCAACCACCATCAAGGGAGAAGAAGACCCAATGCAAGTGCTTGAAGCAGCCAAAAAAGAAATGTACGACAAACAAGCCTTGCTCTTTGAGAACAAGCATGTGGGTGCGAATCCTACTTTTATTGATCCCAAGTTGTATGACCATTTGGGCCAAGATGGTGCTCAAGCTGCCTCGATTATGCATTTCTTCATGTCATTGGCTTTATGCCATACGGTGGTTGCCGAACGTCCCGATGAAGAAAATCCCGACCAGATCGAATATCGTGCTCAATCGCCAGATGAAGCAGCCCTCGTAGCAGCAGCACGTGATGTTGGCTTTGTTTATTTGGGTCGTGAAGGCAATACGTTGAATGTGCAAGTGCGTGGAGAGCCCATGTCCTTTGAACTCCTCAATGTGCTCGAATTCAACTCTACACGTAAACGTATGAGCGTGATTCTACGACCCCATGACAGTAACAAGATCATTCTCTTGTGCAAGGGTGCTGATTCCATTATTTACGAACGCCTGTGCACTGATTTTGGTAACCAAGCTGAATTGGAAGCAGCACAAACAGAATTGCGTACAACGACAAGTAGCCATCTTGAAGATTTTGCCAATGAAGGCTTGCGTACCTTGTGTCTTTCCTATCGATTCATTTCTGAAGAGGAATATGCAGCATGGAATCAACGTTATCAGGAGGCGAGTGCCAGTTTATATGACCGTGAACAAAAGATCGATGATGTAGCCGAACAAATCGAGTGCAACATGTTGCTCATGGGTGGTACGGCGATTGAAGATCGACTTCAAGATGGTGTGCCTGAAACTATTGCCGAGCTTGCCAAATCGGGTATCAAGCTTTGGGTGTTGACGGGTGATAAGACTGAGACGGCCATCAACATTGGCTTTGCATGCAACTTGTTGACTACGGATATGGAACTTGTCATTGTCAAGGCACAAACGCGTGAGGATACAGCTGCCGAGTTACGTTCAGCCCTCGATCGTACGGATCCACAAACGTCACCTTCCGATATCAAACGTGCTTTGGTCATTGATGGTACCACCCTCAAATATGGTCTCGAACCAAAGAACAAAGCCATGGTGCTCGAACTCGGCATGCGATGTACAAGTGTTCTTTGCTGTCGTGTAAGTCCAAAGCAGAAAGCTGAGGTTGTACGCCTTGTCAAAAAGGGTCTCAAGGTGATGACCTTGGCTATTGGTGATGGTGCCAACGATGTATCCATGATTCAAGAAGCCAATGTCGGAATTGGTATCTCGGGTCTCGAAGGTCGACAAGCGGTGATGGCGTCGGACTATGCAATTGCTCAGTTCCGGTTCTTGCATAAACTATTGCTGGTGCACGGTCGTTGGTCATACCTACGCACATCCGAAATGATCATGGGCTTTTTTTACAAGAACATTGTTTGGACATTTGTCCTGTTTTGGTATCAAATCTTTTGCCAGTAAGTATTAGCTTTGATCATCGTTGCCATGGAAACTAACTTTTAGACAGGTTTACCGGATCCATGATGTTCGAGTACTCGCTTGTGACCCTCTACAATTTGATCTTCACGTCATTACCAATCATCTTTTTGGGTATTTGGGATCAAGATTTAGACGCCAAGACTTCGCTTCGCTACCCTGAGCTCTATCGTATGGGCTTACGTAACGACGTGTTCACGACACCACGCTTTTGGCTTACAGTATTTGATTCGATCTACCAATCGGTCGTATGCTTCTTTTTCCCATACATGCTCCTAGTAGCCGGCAACATTGATCAGAATGGATACCTCGCCAACGGCATTTATGAAATTGGTACGGTGGTCTCAAGTATTGTTGTATTCGTGGTCAACTTTTTCGTGGCCGTGTCATTGTATTCATTTACATGGATACAAATTGGTATCATTTCCTTGTCGATTCTCGTGTACTATGCATTCGTCGGCATTTATGCACAATTCAATACCTTTGTCTTTGCTGGTCATGTTCGCATGTTTGGATCAGGTTACTATTGGCTCGTGTTTATTCTCACCGTCGTCGCTTGTTTTGTCCCTCGTTATGCAGCCTTGCATGTTCTGAATCAATATCGCCCTTACGACAATGCCATCATTCGTGAAAAAGAACTCGTTTTATCAAACACACGTTCCTTGGATGCATCCGAAAAAGGTCACCCTCCTTCTTCATCATCAAGAACCATTACCGACGAAGGTCCCTTTGAAGATATCAAAATGGAAGAGCAGCGATAAACACGCACCTCAAGATCCCTTTTTTCTTTCTCCTTAGTAGACAAGTTACTCCACTATTGTTTTCCATGTACCAGTATCTCTGTTTCTCTTATTTTGTGTCTCTTTACGATAGATTGTGTGACCCCCACCCTTAGACAAGAGTCGTCTTTTTCTTGCACTATCCCCTTTTTTTTGTTTTCTATTTAGTGAGATCATCTATCATTATCTCTGTACATAAAACCAGGTTCAAGCGGTATGCATTAACCGCCTCTTAACTCTTGTCATTCATCCATGTCCCCGCATTGATATGTATACGTCTCACAAAGAGGGCACTCACTTGTCATTTGAATTTGTTCAAAGCGCAACTTCCCTTCTCTCTCTTCTCTCTTCTCCTCCCTTCCCTCCATTTCTTTTCTACAATGAACGAAGCAAAGGTGTCCATGTTAATTCTGGGTTTCGGTTGGAGTGGTCCATTTCTCAAAGAGGTGTTGACACAGCAAGCTATTCCTTATTCTGCAACAACACGCGATGGGCGAAACGACACGATTGCATGGGAGCTTCCACCACAAGACGATCAAGAGGTTGATGTGTCAGCGTTACCAGCAGCAATGACAGTATTGGTTACGTTCCCTGTGCGTTCGGCAAGGAGCATGGAAAAGCTGATGGATGCTTATGAAGCTCGACATCATGATGGTCTACAACAACAAGTGCAATGGATATTATTATCATCAACACGCGTCTATGATGGTGACAAGTGTGATCGACATGGCCCTATGAATCTTGACAAGGATAGCTCCGGGAGAACGGAGGGAGAAAAAGTGACATTGGCACGTGGAGGTACTGTGGTTCATCTTGCTGGTTTATGGGGTGCTCAAAGGTGAGAGTAATGACGCCAAGTCGTTTATAAGCCGAAACTCTAATGCTGTGATACCATACCATAGACAACCACGCAACTGGGTTTCTCGATTCTCTACTCCAGAAGCACTACGTGGCAAATTATTACAGCGTCAGCTGCATTTGATTCATGGTCAAGATGTTGCTCGAGCCTTGGTATTGGGTGTCCATGGGCAATTTGCAAAGACAAAGGGACAACGATGGATAGTCACAGATGGTGGATGCTACGATTGGGTCAAACTGATTCTAGCGTGGGGAAGCCAAGAACAAGTCGAGACAACCCAGAAATTGATTCCTTCAGTGCTTGGCACCAGCAACAACACAACCACTATTTACGATCTTGTCGATCCTAATAACGGCGTCATCATCCATCCACGGCTGGATTCAACTGAGTTTTGGGATACATTTGGTCTGAAACCCACGCAATTCCTTCAGGTGCCTTGATATGGACTCGTTATTTCACACACACACACACACACACACACACCATGCACGCAGCCAGAGTTAGTGTTCTCTCATTTACTTGACTTACTATATAAAGGTCTCCTTGTATTGATTTATTTTCTCTCTCTTTTAAGGGAAAAGCAAGCATCTATCTAGGATGGATACGCATGGCCCATGCTTTAACATGTTGCGTGTTTGTGTGGGTACGTATATATCTATGTATATTGCCCCTTAACCTTATAAGACATGCTTTTCACTCACACTCTCTTATAATATGTGTTTGGGTTGATGCAGCCAACAAAGAGATAAATGTCCAATCGAATCGGAGCTTATGGTAAGTGTTTGGGTGGATTGTGGGGGGGGGGAGGGAGTGCACACACATACATACACGCACAACACACTTACACATTTTGGGGGGTGAAAGCGCCCTGTCACGCCGCCCGTAGTGCTTGCTGTACTAGAAAAAAGAGGACCAAAAGCCGCATTCGCTTTCTCTTCCACACGTTTCTTTTTCCCTCTTTTCTTATAGTCGCTCTTCTCTTTTTGGGTCCTGTCATGGATTTCCCTTGGATATCGGATGTCTCTGGCAATCGGAAACATGCCGGTTATCTGTCAAAGACAACCGGGCCATCTGTAGTTGGGAGGTAAAATCATTATTGCTGCCACACGCTCCGGGTGGAAAAAGATCATCATTAACATGCTCTTTTTTATTATAGAGATTTTGACACTTCATCATCATCATCAGCAGCAACAGTAGCACCTCATCATCAACCATCCTCCTCTTCTTCTTCATCGTCTTCTTCTACAACCACACCTACAACAGCGTCAACAGCAGCAGCAGCAACAACACGTCGTCCACGAGCTGGCACTATGCCATCCTCTGTTTTCTCGTACACACCCATGACCACCATGCCACTTTCTTTACCACCCCTTCATGGCAATCCATCGACGACTCGGCATAGGTCTGGATCGGTGACTTTGGCGTTTGAAAGGAATAACGGAAATGGCGCCGGGGTAGGTGGCACGACAGCTACTACTACAACAGTGAGCGGCGGCGGAACCGATCTGCTGGTAGATGGGTCATCGTCATCATCCTCCTCCTCCTCTATGGCACCAACAACAGCCATGAATTATGATATACAACAACCCCATCATCAAGCGGATAGCACAATAGCCAGCACATTAGCATCATTGGGTTTGGATGACGATCAACCTTCTTCCTTTACTGGTAACAATGGCACAAGAGGAGAGGATGACATTAGCAACAACAATAGCCGTACCAGAAGCAGAGGATATAGCACATTACCAGCATTGTCAATCACACCTGAATCATCGAATCATCATCATCATCCTTCAGTGATGGCAGCATCATCGTCAGCGGGTCGTACTCGTGCTTACACTATCGGTCCAGAGCGTCCAAATATCAGCAGGTTATTAGCCCCGACAGCCACCACCACCAACAATGCCACAACTATGCGTTTTGATCCTTTTGAAAATGATGCTGCATCATCATCACCTTTTGCACAACCTCCACTACCTCCACCATTGGCATCATTCCAAAAGCCAACCAACCAACATCATCAATCCTTGGTGGCGAATCGACCTCGTGCAGTGAGTCTTGGTGTAGCCAACCATCATGGACCACCCTCAACACATGAACTTTTATCGCTTGGTGGACGCCCGTATCACCACAATACAAGTACAACATCGACTGCGGGATCTCCTTTACGCAGCTCTCGCAGCAGTACCAATTTGATGATGATGATGATGACAGCTGACCAGAACGAAGAACAGGTAAATGCCCATGACAATATATATATAAAAGAGGGAGGAGTTATTGATTTGTTATAGTTGAATGAGCATAATAGCAACTATGGTGCTGGGACAAGCACGTGTTCATCACCCTCATCGGCTGCAGCTCAAATCCCATCACGCGCTCTCTGGTTAGGAAACATTACTCCATCCCTAAGTGTCGCAGATCTGATGCAGATCTTTTCGTGCTATGGTCACGTGGAAAGTGCTCGTATCTTGTCCGACAAGGAATGTGCCTTTGTCAACTTTATCAATGTTGATGCTGCTGTGGCTGCCAAGAATGATCTTGAAACACGTCTCGATAGCAAATTACAAGGTGCCACGGTGCGTGTTGGTTATGGCAAAGCCGATGTCACTCAAGCCATGGCGAATACCACGGAGGCGGGTCCCAATGCTCAAGGTCCCACACGCGCTCTTTGTAAGTGTGTTTTTTTTTCTCAGGAGAAAAAAAAAAGTAGAGTGAAACTGAAACACGTCACCCTAGGGGTAGGCAATATTCCTGCCAATATGAATCCAAGCATTTTGCAAGCCATTTTTCAATCCTTTGGTCCCATCGAATCGGTGCGTGTCCTGTCACACAAAAATTGCGGATTTGTCAACTTTGAGCAACAACAGGATGCTGTGCTTGCTCGTAAGGCATTGCAGAACAAGGAGATTCTAGGCCCTGGTACAGGTGCTGTAAGGATTGGATTTGCAAAGGTACCTGAAGAAGGTGATATCAAACCTGGCAACAACAACAACAACAATGCAACAGCCGCTGCAACGTCGTCGCTTGGTAACAACAACAATGGTGCTGCTGCTGCTTTGGCCCCCATCACGTCGCCTGATACCTACCAAGCTACTCAATGGGCAGCTGCCATGATGATGTCCAGCATGATGAAGGGTCAACATCATCCATTATTAGCACAACAACAACAACAACAACATCAACAACAACCCGTCACCAGCTTGTATGCTGCTATCAAAACTGAACGTCGCTTTATTATGCAACAACTCGACTCTACCTTGGATCTAGCTGAAGATGGTAAGGTGGAATAGATAGTTGTAATAGGCCCTTGATTAATGTCATTCATTTATTGTTTAGGTGAAACCACCTTGCCAATGACGTACCTGTCATCCATTCCCCTTGTTCCTGAACTTGGTGCTGATCGAAAGCTCGAGCCATTGCGCTTGCGAGATATGAGAAAACGCCTGGATAATGGTAACATGACAATGCTTGATATTGAAGCCATGGTCTTTGAATGTATGGATGAGATTGTCGAATTATGCAATGGTAAGAGCGAGATGAAAATGGGATATACGTAGGATGGTGCCTGATATTGTAAATATAGACTACATTGGCAACACTGTTATCCAAAAGCTCTATGAATATGGCAACGAGCAGACCAAACTCATGATGCTTGAACGCATTGCCCCTTATCTTGCATCGATTGGTGTTCACAAGAATGGTACATGGGCAGCACAAAAGATCATTGATCATTCCAACACGCCACCTTTGGTAAGTTGCCGATGGAAATTGTATAAGGTCAACGTGTAAATAACATTTTGTATTATTAGATCAAGCTGATTTCGATCCATATTGCACCCTACGTGCCCTTGTTATTGCTTGACCAATACGGCAATTACGTTGTGCAAGGATGTCTTCGCAAGAGCAAGGGGATTACTGCAGCTGGTGATGATGACGAGATTAGCAGTGATTACATTATCGATGCCATTGCAGACAAGTGCTGGGAGATTGGACAAGGACGATTTGGAGCACGTGCTGTGCGAGCTATTTTGGAGACAACATCTATTATTACACATGAACAGCAATGCTATGTAGCAGCAGCCATTATCCAGAATGCGGTGCTATTGACAACCAATGCGAATGGTGTTTTGTTACTTGTTTGGCTATTGGATACATCGGAATTGCCAGGTCGTTACAGCGCCTTATGCCCTCGCTTATTGCCTTATCTGGGCAAATTATGCACGCACAAGCTGGGTGCAATGACCATTCTCAAAATTCTCAACCAACGTCATGACGCTGATGCTCGTCAAGTATTGCTCAATGCCATTTTCCACGATGCCAATTTGCTTGGTGATGTTTTGCGTGATCAAGTCCATGGTCTAGGTCTTGTGCAAAAGGTACTTGCTATGCCTGATTTGGATCGTCGCGAAGCTATTGTGAGACGTGTGAGAGATGCCTTGATGGATCGTGCCCATGTACAAACATACAAGCGTCTTTTGGATGAATTGGACAACTCATTGCAACAACAACAAGATGCAACTCAATCACCATCACAACCCTCTCAACAGCAGCAGGAACAGGATAATCAACAACAACAAACACCTGAGGCTTCGGTGAATGGTGATGGAGGAGAGGATGTTCATGCATGGGCCAAAAATCCACAGGCGGTTGCCATGATGGCCAACATGTATGCAGCTGCCATGGCAACGGCTGCCACCAACTTGCAACAAGAGCAACCACAGCAGCAGCCATCATCTTCATCATCATCCAATGTGCCCAATATGCCGGATCTCTCACAATTTGACCAGCTCATCAAGGCCCTGTTGCGAAACAACAATGAGGCATAAACAACACATATCATATATATACACAACTCACACATTAACTCTATATTCCCTTCACTCCCTTTTTTTTACTTTGTATAATCGTCCTGTAATGTGGTGCTCTCTTTTTTTACACACACACTCTCTCTTTACATAGCGGTTTTCTTTTGCTTTCTTCGCACCCACTTATACCTCGCTTGATTAAGTCTAGTAAATATAAAATCTGTTCCCCATACACGTACCCATGCTTGTGAACAAGGATTTAAAAACAACACACCCCACAAAAAGAATAAAGCTGTACATTAACGTCTTCCAATGAACCAATTCAACTCGCTGGACAATCCGTTGCCACGTGACATGGGGGTAATGGCCTTGGATGGTGTCATCACAATCGTGAATAGATCTCCTTGTTGTTCAACTATGCTATTCATCTACATACAACATCCCAACGTTGTTTGAAACAGCGACCTTGATTGTAAAGGAACAATGCCCCAATTGTTGCATCCGGAGATATAGCAATGGATCGTTGCCATGGGAAAATTTGATCGTGTATACCCCACTTTATATGAAAAAGGGGGTCCGATGAGAGGGTTACACGGCTAAACATTGAACACGATTGGGTCATGCGCACATGTTTACCAAAATTAGGCGGCAAAATGAAAAAGGCGCATAATCGATGCGCACATGTATTTATGGACCAGGATAATAATATTGCAGACACTCGATGAAGGGTATTTAACACGAGTATGGCAGGTAGTAATGCAAAGAAAACATGAAAAAAAGTAAGAGTGTGTGATATGAGTGCTTGCGTGTGTGTGTGTGTACATGTGTAATAAATGTGTGTGTGTGTGAGTGAGTGATGGGTTTTGAAGGATATGAAAGATGGGGGTTATTTAGCAAACAGGGACGTTGACAGCCAAACCGCCCTGGCTAGTTTCCTTGTACTTTGACATCATGTCCAAGCCGGTTTGACGCATGGTTTCAATGACTTGATCCAAGGAGACACGGTGATCACCTTCACCGTTAAGAGCAAGCTGAGCTGCAGCAATAGCCTTGACAGCGGCCAAAGCGTTACGTTCGATACAGGGGACTTGAACAAGGCCAGCAATGGGGTCACAAGTCAATCCCAAGTTGTGTTCCTGTGTTGTTGAAACACATGTATATAATCAGCCTTTTGATTCCGTTGTCTCAAGATACCGTGTGTTGCACACGATATCCCCATTTTCTATCTTACCATGCCAATCTCTGCTGCATTTTCGACCTGATCCACTGTACCGCCCATCACAGCTGTAAAGCCAGCAGCTGCCATAGAGCATGCTACGCCTACTTCACCTTGACAACCCACCTCGGCAGCTATAAACAAACAACAACATCATGAGTATCACACACATACACAAGCACATGAAATCATAAACACACTTACCAGAAATGCTTGCACCACGCTTGAAAAGCATACCGATGGCTGATGTGGTGAGCAAAAATTCCATCACATCACGTTCCGGATTCTCCGAGATGAATTCAATATAGTACTTTAAGACCGAAGGAATAGTACCAGCAGCACCATTGGTAGGAGCTGTGACGACACGACCACCACATGCATTTTCTTCATTGACGGCAATGGCATAAACAGAGAGGTAATCCAATGCTGTATACATGATCTTTGTTAATAAACCCATAGTGGATTTGAATCTTGATTTCCTTACCTGGCAAAAAGAATCTCTTGCGTTGACGCTTGGGCAATACGGATAATGAAAGGGGATAGCTTTCGGTGCGATCCAAATCATCACCACGGCTATTAGCAGATCCGGAATCCGGAGAACCAGTGATACGGGAATCATTGTACATGGTCTTGTTGGGTACAGGGCTGTAGAGACCCTTTAGCAATTTTTTGTACAAGGAAGGTGCACGACGGCGCACATTGAGAGCACCAGGCAAGCAATCTACATGTATGCATGTGATAAGCATATGCGCTAAAAAGATAAATCATGCATCCACTTACCAGTAGGATCAGCCAAGACACCATTGCGAATACTCTCATCCATGGTATTCCAAATTCTCAACAACTTATCCCTGATTTCAGTAGGTGTGTGCCACTTTAGCTCATTTTCATAGACGACTTGGGCAATGGTCATGTTTTCACGCTTGCAAACTTGCAACAACTCTTCCGAGTTGCGGAAAGGCAAGCTGACAACAGCGGCATCTTGTTGACGACGTTCGGATTCGGCAATGATATCCTTGCTGGAAGTGGTCTCTTCCTTGTTTTCCTCCTTGTAATACACGTTCTCACCATGATCCAATTGGGTAGCATCATTCACCACAAAGCCACCACCAATGGAAAAGTATTCGTTGGTAGCAATCATGTTGGCATTTTCATCAAAGGCACAAAAACGCAAACCATTGGGATGTTGTGGCAAGGACTTGAAGTAGTTGAAAATCAAGTGCTTTTCGGGATCAAAATGGATACGATGGGTGCCATCCAAACGAATGGACTTGTTGGTGTGAATGCCTTCGACACGTGATTTGATGGTGGATGTTTCCACAAGATCAGGTGTTTCGCCTTCAATACCCATCAAGATAGCATCCGGTGTACCGTGACCTGCACCCGTCAACGCCAACGATCCAAACATGTCTACGTTTCCAATTTAGTCCATTGCCCAAACATTTGAATCCTTCCCCCCTTTTTAACTTACCAACACGTAAAGTATGGACACGATCAAGCACATCATGAGACTTGAGATCATTGATGAAAATCTTGGCGGCACGCATTGGGCCCACTGTATGCGAAGAGGATGGACCCACACCAATAGAGAACAAATCAAAGGTGGATACCACAGCGTGATGATCAGAGACTTCTTGTTCTTGTGCATTGGATTCAGTGGCTGCATTTTGTTGTTGCTGTTGGCCTTGAGCTGCAGAAGAATAATGCTTCATGGCAGTGTATCGTTGCTGCATTAACACTGGAACAGCGGTAGCAGTGCGATAACGGATTGAGGGGGTTGCTGCCACTGTAGCAGCACGTCGCAATGTAGTCTTTAGAGCCCACATAGTGTATTGAGAGAGAGAGAGAGATGGAAAGAGAAGGGAGGAAAGCGAGTGCGAAAGAAACGGAAAAATTAGCAAAAGTGGGGATGGGAGCGGGTTTTGGCAGGTTTATATTTAAAACGGAGTGGCAATGAAGGGAAACAGACAAAGGAACAAGTAAACCAATTTTTTGTTATTTTTCACACGCCATGCAGCCAATCATCATGAAGCATGGCTGAAACGTAGCGCAACGTTCATGGTTTGCGGGAAAGGGGGGCTCCGGAACAGTGGGGGTCGGTGGTAACCATAACAAGTTTGGTGGGAGGGATGTGATAATAGGGAGACCGATACTACAAGCACATTGTGCAAGTGTGTGGATTGACAATCGGAGAGAATTGGGCTTTAACCCCACCCACGCACGACCACAGCGGGTTTTTGACACTCACTGGTAGAGGTTTTGTAGATAAGAACGACATCAGTGATCCGATCCATGGATCATTCATTACACCCACCATCATCACCCCCCCTCTATAAACAAATAGTATCATCCCCATTGTATATATGCCCCATTGTTCTTTATTCCTATAATAACGATTCCCGCGCGTTCCTATATACTGCTTTCCACCGAGTCAGCCACCGAGTCATCCACCGAGTCAAAAAAAAAAGTTTGGACCTCGCAAAAATGGAAAGTACACAGTGCTCGTTTGAATGCCAGTTTCAGTTTCCCGCGCGATCTATATAGTATCTTGCTCATGGAGCGATCCAAGTTCATTACAACATTAACGAAATGAGCTGTTGGGATGAGGGGTTCTTTACGAGTGATGGTGGTTGTGGTGGTGATGGCAACGGCAATACGAGGTATCCAGGTGACGACCGATGCTGTAGCATGAACGCTTTTATGTATATGTATGTATGTATAGTATCAAAGATAGGATTGCATTTGGATCAAACCAATAAACAACATGACCTGGCCGCTTTATGATGGTAGCATCTTGCCGAGTGATGGTGCGAGAGTTGCCAGCTGATCTCTCTGGTTTTATATACATATACGTATGAGCGTGTGACGATGATGATGCATATAATTTCCACCACACTTACCGGGATTGGGCAATCAAATGAAATGGGATGATGAATGGTTGGGATAGGAATATGGATACCAATGATGCTGACCACTACTGAAATATCAGCATTCACTTGCAATTGTTGACCAGAGCTACATTTTGTAGAAATATCGCGTAGCATGGCCAGATTGGTATCCGATGCTTGATTATAGTACATGTGGATGGGATACGTAAAATTGGTCAACCCATAGTTTTGAATATGGATATCCTCCAAATAACCGGTTGCTGCTACGCGATCGGGTGCTGTGGGGTAATACGCCTGTTCCTATACGTGTAAGAAAGGGGATGACATCACAATGATAAATGCTTTTTACCTTGGTGCTGACAGAAGCCAGGGTCAAAGATTCAACATTGGGGTTATTCACACCAAATTTTAATCCAAGGTTGATGGTAAATGACAAGTCAGCTGCTCGTTGAAAAGCTGGCAAGCCATTAGGATCCGGTGCAACACCATTCATGTCAATGCTCGGAGGCTTAAATTGTGATGCAAGGACACCCGCTGCGATCGCCAGTGCAACAATGATACAAAGCAAGATACAGCAAATGTATCGTGTCCACATGGGTAAGCAACAACAACATGGACAGCAAATGTAATTGGAACATGTACGTTTACGCTGTGGTGATGATGCTGCTTTCTCCTGTGCTGCACCTTCAGGATCGTCAGCTATTATATATATCCCGCTTTAGCTTCTTATTATCACTCCTTTTATAAAAGAAACGCACCCATTGGATATGCTGAATCATGACCATAGGCTGGTTGTGGACTATAATATGAACCGTGATCGCCTTGTACAAGAGCTGCTGATGGGTGGGGTGAGCCGCTGTAGCTGTTCTTTTCATTGTTGTAATGATAGGGTGATGATGATGGCCCATGGTCACTACCATTGTTGTGATAACTAGGCGTTCTATAATCCTCGTAATAGCCACCTCCACCACCCATTTGTTGTTGGGAACTATGATCGTGATGATTAGGTTTTTCAAAAGATGCTGGAGAATGAGGTGGATCTACGTGCTGGCTGTTGTTGAGCGTTGGCCGATAATAGTGATCATTGGAATAACTCATGTTGGTTGGTGTACAAGCGTGTGTATATATGTATGTGTGTCGATATAGTAGTAATAGAAAAAGAAAAAACGGCAACAAGATGAAAGAGAAAAGCAAATTGAAATTGCCTTCATGTGGGGTTCTTATAGTACTCTGCAAGGTGGATGCTAAAAACAGGTACAGTATGTATGAAAGAGGTGCGGGATGCAATTACTTTTTCTTCCCCCCCCCCTTTGCTCCTTGTTTTTTGGTGTATGTTCTTGCAGATCAGTGAATATTTTGTTGTTCTCGTAACATCAAGCAATACACAATAATGCACACATCAACCAGGCTTGCATCCCCAGTTGTTTATTCTTTTTATATCGTTGCCTGGTCTAACTTGATACCATCCCAATACCGAACGTCCTTTGTGTATAGGGTTGATAGGGCCAACTAAAGGTGGGGGCAACTCTTCAAGAAAGCACGATCACTTCTCACCGCCAGCATTCACGTCGAGCTCTGGTTTAGGGATTTCCATGCCGCCAACTTTGGCCTTGCTAACCACCTTGTCAGCCCACTTGACAACAGGCATGTCGATCCTAGTAAGTAGCAAAAAAAGAGTTAGCAGATGCCTTTAGCAATACAAGCAATCTACTTACATCTTCCCATCCAATTGAAAAGCTCCAACACCTTTGGCCGTATAGTGCTCAAAACCTTGTAAAATCTTTACAGCTCTCTCAAGATCTATCATCATCATACATAAGGTCAACAAAATCAAAAGGCTTTCCTCCTTGATGATGGGTGACCTACCATTTGGATCAGGCAAAAACATCTCTTGGATAGTATCAATCTGTGCTGGGTGGATAGCTTGTTTGCCACTGAAACCAAATTCGCGACCTTCTTTGCATTCATCCTTGAGCACTTCAGGATCCTTGAAATCCACACATACCTATTTGAGATAAGGAGAAGTGGTGGTGCCTGAGTATAAAAAGAAGCTTTCTTGTACACTGCATATATGTATACACGCTTGTTGGGGCCCGATCATCATAACGACGCGCGCGCGAGTGTATCTACCACATCCCCCATCCTCCTTTTTTTTGTGATGAAGATTGTACTACTTACCAAATCTAACGATTGTAAACCGTAAGCAGATGCTGCATTGACAATCATTTGTCGTGCAAACAACATCTCTTTACGTGATTTAGTCCGAATCAAGCCTATTTGTTTGTCAACGATCAGCATACGTGGATGTGAGGGCCAACCGATCCACTCACCTAAATCAGCACAATAATCCTCAGCAGCAAACTATGTATGCGGGGATTGTGTGAGTAGCCCATATCATGATCATGATGAAGTAAAGGGTGTCATACATACGATCAATGCATCCATCCTAGGATCAGCTGTTGCAATTTCTTGAATGTTCATGATACCAAGAGCACTTTCCACTGAAGCAATCAACTGAATCTTGTCTCGCCTGTATCATAGGAGGAGGCTCGATTAGAAGGTTTCATGCAAAAGAAAAGTCGTTGTCATACATACCGTGATTCGAGCGCAACAGCATCAATCATACGAGCAACAAAATTGACATCGTTGGCACTTTGGACTTTGGGTATAACGATGGCTTCAAGTTGTTTGGAGCTTAACTATAAAGGCCATCATGCATGAGCGCAACTTGATATGATGATGATGATGGATCGGGGATAAATGCAACTTACAATGGCATTCAGATCATCCAATTCAAGGCCTATGATGATGACAATGTCAACCAAAGTGATCCAAAGGTCGTGTCACACATACACACACTCATACCTGTTCCAACTGCATTGATCCGCACTGCCTTTTCAGAATTTTCCATTTTCGAATCCTACCATTTGTCACGTGTGTCAACATCATCGCATCAACAACCCCTTATGCCATGCTTGTTGCTTTTTACCTCGAGTGCATCATAAACCATGTAGCGTGCAGTGCTCTTTTTGTTGAGAGAGACACTATCTTCAAGATCGAATACCACGCAATCAGCGCCCACCGATTGTGATTTCTTGAGTTTACGTTCATCACTGCCAGGAACTAGTTTTTGTTTATGGGTGAGTGTGTGTCATCATGTGCGCTACTAGCACAGCGTGTACTACCATACCATAAAATAATGCCCGACGTGGCCGAGAAACAATTGCATTGGGTGTCAAAGAAGCGATGCCACGACGTGTTGTTGTCATCCATATTGCTGTTATTGTGATGGATGTGAGGAGGAGGAGAATGGCTTTATCGTCGTTATAGGATGATCCTTACGTGATATAGTAGCTTGATGACGAGGAGGAAATGATGATCGAGCCGCCAAAACGGAAGAGAAAATAAAACGCATTGAAAAGTGAAAGAAAGACGTTGCGATAACACTGCATTCAATGATGATGATATCAATCACACGCGTAGTTTCACACGATGGTGGGTCAACAGTAACCAGAAATGAAAAACTTTATTCCGAATCAAGCGAAAATAGTGGTGACATGAGATCCCAAGCGTATCCTATTGTTGCCTTGGTGATGCCTTCCTTCACATTGATCCAAGCACGGTTGTCGATGCGCGTATCCAATTATCATTTCTGTTGACTCGCTAACACTGCCAGGGACACCATTGTGGTCGAAGATGTAAATCCAAAATGCAGCGCAAAGGATGATGTGCGTATCGTACCAAAACCATACGAATTCAGCAAGATGGTGGTGATGATGCATGGTTGGGACGTAGTTGAAGATTGATGTGGTAAATCGATGGTGATATAGAAAAAGTGCCCACGTTTGTGCATGTTGCCATTATGGGAACATCGACTATCGAAGAGAGCATCATCATTAGCTTCCAATAGGTACGCGCAGGATGATAAGCATGAAAAATTGAGGAGGAGTATGTACTTGTTTTGACTGATTGAGTTTATGCTTGGTCCCATCACTGCCGACACCAGCCATATTCTTGCACCTTGTGGCCAACGTTCTTGCGAATCAACCTTTAAGCGGATAAGAGATAGAGGTTGAAAATTGATAAGGAGGTGCTCTCGATAGGATTATGACCATTGACACGATGACTTGAAGCTGCACTGGCTGCTCACCACTGTACAAGGGACACATCAATAAAGGGAGCATACACTGCTGCCATATTTACGATTGTACCTCACTCATAAATGAATTCAGCGAACCCCACACGCGTTGAAGAAGATCGGTGTGGTCTGTAAGGGGGAAGACCCTGTGCATAGTGGTACAGCTCAAAGTCTGTGGCATTTGCCTGATGGGGCCCAATAAAGATCTTGGTCGAGCATTGTGGAAAGAGCATGACGATTGCTGCTGATGTGAGCTCTCTAAGTCATTCTAAAAACGAGAATCAGTTGCAGCTAGAAAAGGTTTATGTGCCTTACCTTGCCCTTGCATGAAGCCAAATACACTTTCAAATGCTGGAGAAACCCGCTCTTGATCTCTCCAAGTTCATTGGTTGTAAATCACATGCATTATTTATGCATTTAGTCGGGAAGGAACACACATTTAAATTGATCCTTACTGCTCGACTCTCCACTGTTTTCCAATATCAACAATGGCCATCTACGAAAATCCCCATTTACGAAAACTTGTTCCACCATTTATCAAAGCAACTTTCCCATTCACCAATGATTGTGATCCCATAAGCAAACATCAATGTTACCATACGAATCAAAGTCAATCCCGAATACGAATCCCAACTCAGCCGAGCAGCGTGAATGGATGCCTTAATTCTGTAATAACATATGGGGCGCTGTCGAAGGGATAGGCTTGGTGATAGGTTTTGTATGATTGTGTGAACCCGATAACGAGGCGTAGCTCGATAAAAGAGATTGCAGAGTACTAAGCTACGATATCGTTCTTATTTTATATCCATATAATCATAATAGTGAAAATGCTTGTGATCACCGACTAATAATGTCAACCACACTTTTATTCCGCTTCTTTATACATCTCATAGAATAACTATCTACGTGAGTCGTCGTTACATGCTCTTCTTTGAGAGACAATCGTCTTTAAGATGAAGGAAGGTTGAAGTAATGACAGGCCCTTGATACCATGTGCCAGCGCTCAGCTTCCACATTACACGTTTTGTGGCCGAGTTGATAAGCGAATCATATCCAGCCTGTGTCAAGATTCGGTAGGAAGCCATAATTAAATCACCCTCATGCAGGCTGTAGCAAACTGTGCCACTTAATCCAACTTTGCAGTGCACCTTGGGAAGCAGCTACATGAAAAGGAATACGTATTATGAGTATGTGCTTCATCAAGCGAGGTGATTAGGCATTACCTTAATAGTATGTAAAGAGCCAAACATCACAGTGACGTTCATCTGCTATCAATAATCGCTTGTTGTGCTCAAATTACACAAAATAAGATGTTGTTTGACATTTCGCTCAGCTCATCATCTTGCCTACTATAGTATCAACCACGTTGTGGTCACGTATAAAAAAAGATCTCTTTATTTTTATTAAGTCAATTCTTACCCTATTGGCATCAATTATGACGCTCCTTGCATAACCAAACGTAGGATAATCGTCTTGTAAACATTAAACAGCTCATATCGAATTTCTGTAACCCAATGCACACTGGAAGGCATTCAGCGTGTTTTATTCACCTATGATCCATTGCGTGTAATAGAGTCAGAGTACAGGGCTACTATATTGCTGATAGTGTCGTGTCGTGTGGGTGATGAGCACAATGGTGAATGAACTAGATAATGGGATGAATCGATATGATGAGGACTTGGATCCATTGTATCCGCAGCTGAGAAAATGACGACGGAACGTGATCGGAATGCGAGGCCATTGTTGCCGTTGTTGTCCATTGTTTGTGGCTTCAGTATTGGTTCCCATCATTCGATCGAGTACCAAGAACTACTGCCATGCATCCAATCACCAAATTTGCCGGGCGTGGCTTCTGATGCTCATAATTGATCTCCTCATTGTCCAATCCACAAGCAGCTCTTCTCACTTTTCTCTTGAAATCCATATCCATTGATAATCAATCATCATCGCTGTCGTCGCTATCCTAAACACATCCAAGCGTCAGTATCTTCATGTACTCCTTCGCCACAGCTACTAACCTTGTCGATTTGAATCATGTGCCGCGATCCTTCAAGTGGAGCGTTGAGTGTTATGGTAGTACGTGAATGCAATGACGAAGCAGGTCCCCATTTTTCCATCGCATGTTGCAGCATCATCTGGTAAGGTAGCATCATCGACAATGAATCCCGGTGTGTGGTACAATAACCTTCTTGACGTTGATAGTGATATAACCGAGGGAAAGCCTCTTGATCCTGTTCTCACTACAAACCTTCCATCGTAAGCGCACTTGCATGCGATACATCCCATAATGAACTGAACACTTTTACCTAGAGTGCTTCTCAATACCATCCTTACCTCAAATAAAAACCGTATCTCCATGTCCTGTGTTTTAGATCAATACTATGCGTACCAATTTTGAGCCAACGTATAGCATTCTTGCTTTGAGATCAATGTCTTGTTGCTGCCACAGGTATCGTAATCAACGTATCCAAGCTACAATAAATGCAATGTAAGAAAACAAAGATAGCATTCGCTTTTCGTGTAGACATACCCAAAGTAACAGTGTGTATGGACATCTCGTCGATGACAACCATAGGAAGAATACACACGACACACGACCCCATCCCCTTGGATCTTGTATATACGACAGAACAGCAAACTACACGTTAACTTTCGTACCCCAACGTGCAACTTGAATAATAAAGCAATGCAGCGATTGAACGTACATGTTGTATTGCAATGGAAGCTTGAGTTATGGGCAGATCGCGTGCGTACTTGTTGTTGAATGTCTGCAGCTGGAAAGTGTCGCCATTGACCACATGTTCACCCCAATGAATGCTGTAATTGTAAGGAATGCCAGCTGTTAATGTGTTGTAGTTTGTAAGTGGAGACAAGCTTACCTTGCTTTGTGAAGTGGGAGTGAAGAAAGAAGGGGTCCTTTGTTGTTCCTCTCAGTGTTCCCAATTTGTGCATTACGCGCCACCCCGCTTGCTACAGCTGCTGTTGTGAAGATGGACCTCAACAATAGCCTACGCACTTGAATCAATAACAAGGACCATCACTCGAGAGTTAAATTGAACTCATTCCTTGTAACTAAGCGATACATCATTTTACTGTGGCGGGATTGACGCCCACCAAGCTCGTGCACATCAATGCCGATCGACACTCCAGGATTTGTGCAACCCAATACACGACCCTCCTACCAAACATACAAAATGCTCCTGCATAAATTCACTGTCATTGTCGTTATCATAACAAATAGCTTTTTCATGATTGGATGCTGCTTACTTACATACCCTCACAAAAGGCAATCGTCATCATCATCCATTTGGGTAGCAACCGTGTCAAGGACGCGTTTGTGAAACCACCACGTGCCATTTCACCAGCTCTTTCATCTTTCCGTTAATGCAGCCGACACCATCCACTAGGAAAAAGCAACTCCATCACGCTTACGGCGGGCATACTGTAGGTAAAACATACAGGTGTCTGTATCTCTAAACTTTACAATCAAACGTGGGTTCTTTATGAGAACAAACCTGCTCGGCTTGGCGAACAGAACCTTGTATGCAAGTTTCACGTTGATCGTGGCCAATCCCAGATTTCGCAATGTCGCTACCAGCCAAACTGGAACTGGGGGTCGACCTCTTGAATTTTTTTTCGACGACCAAAAAATATTTTTTGGGCTGTTTGCGACATTGAACGCGAAACTTGCACACAAGGTGCTGTTGGCCAAGCCGAGCACATTGCTCTAATAAAAACCCCATGTTTGATTGTAAAGTTTGGAGATACAGGCACCTTTATGTTTGTAAGCGTGATGCTATATGACAAGTGGTCTTTGTTCAATGCCAAATAGCTGGGCCCTGATAGAGCCAAAGATGCAGAGGGACGTGTTTGTGTACCTGGGTTAAAAAGTTTGGACTTCAGGGACCATGCATGACAGGTACGCAATCCTCATTTGCAATGCATGCATTGGTAGCTAATAACCACTTTTGTGCATTCCCAACTTGTGTGCATTCTATTGTAGGTGGACGATTCTCCTGCTCCAGACATTCATTTCCATGAATCAAGTAGCTTGATCCGAGCTGATTTGGTTGAGTTACGGTCGAACAAGGATTAATGAGATGAGACATTCGAATGTATGCTGATGTGTGGATTGATGTAATCTCTCTTTGACCGTAGCTCAGTCAAATCAACTCGGATCAAGATAATCCAATCATGGAAAGGTTGTGCTGGAGCAGGAGAATCGCTCACATGTCATAGAGTGGACAACAGTGCCGATTGTGAGGAAATTGCTGTTAGCTCGCAATGTATGGGCTATTGCCAACAGTATACGGTATCATCCTTCCATCTTTCCAGTCATGCAAAGTAGCTGAGTTACACAAAGAGGTCCCTCTGCATCTGTTGCTCTGCCAGGGTCCAGCTACTTCACAATGAACAACATGGGTCTTCCCGATTCTCCTCACTCCTCAAAGGGTGGGCTACCACC